>NC_057805.1:354744103-354799149 GCF_018294505.1 Triticum aestivum
GTGGTAGTAGAGGCCGTTGCCGCTGGATGAACAGGACCCCGATCGAGCCGGTTGGGGGGTGGACGAACAGGACCCCGTGGAGGGCTGGATGAACAGGATGACCCCGTTGAGGGTTGATTGAATAGTAGCCGGCGGAGGGCTGGATGAACAGTAGCCCATGGAGGGGTGGTTGAACAGGACCCCGTGGAGAGGGCTGGTTGAACAGTAGCCGGTGAAGGAGCACGCGGTGGAGGCTGGATGAACAGGAGCCCATGTGTATGTGCATCTAGTGCCACCCCTAGTTGGTTTTGGAGTATTGACGACAAACCTGGTTGAGGGACTAATGTGTTTGTGAGAATTGTAGGATAACACAGGTAGTAGTCCCTCATTGATTCGGTTACCTACCGGAGATGACCCCTCAAAATGTGTGAAGACATTGAAGACAATGGTGGTATGTGAAGACAATCACATCGAAGCTTATGACTTGAGAAGACATTCATGTGAAGACAATGGAGTGCGAAGACATAGTTGTTTCGTAGTTTCCTTTCTTCTTTGTTGAGTCATAGGAACCACCATACTGTTAAGTGGTGTCCAAGTGAACAAAGTTAGAGTGACTAAAGTGATGCTCAACCAAATCCTATGTCTTCGAGCGAAGACAATGAGAGCCAATCTTATCCAGAGTTGGATGAGTCAGCTTTACTTGTAGCCCAAGTCAAGCTGTCGCGTGTGTTTGAAATCTGACCGTTGGAACACGTGTCAGTTCCTTAGTGACCCAGGGTCATTTCGGACAAATCAGGTCGGGTTGCCTAGTGGCTATAAATAGCTCACCCCCTACACCATAAATTGGTGGCTGCTCAGAGTTAGTGCACGGCTTTTGTCATTTGAGATCAACCCACCTCGAAGCTTTTGAGAGAGAGAAATCCTTGCGAGGACGAAGCCAAAACACCCAGAGCCAAAGAGTGTTAGGCATCACTAAAGTCTTTATGTCCGCGTGACCTGAAGACTTGTTACACTTGAGGACTGTGAATCCTCCAGCCGGTTAGGCGTCGCGTTCTGAGCATCCAAGAGTCATTGTGGATCACCGGTGAATGAAGTCTGTGAAGGTTCGGAAGTCTACCTTGAAGACTTACCAGAGTGATTGGGCGAGGACTGGGTGTCCTTAGCTCAAGGGGAATAAGGTGAAGACGCGGTCTTCTAAGTTAAATCTCAGCCTCCCTAACCAGACGTACAGTTGTCACAGCAACTGGAACTGGTCCAACAAATCCTTGTCCTCACCAAGCGACTGCTTCTATCTTCTCCCTCTCTTTACTTACAGTTTGTCTTCGTGAAGTCATTGCCTGCCTGTGCTACCTGTTTGACTTCACTGTGTGACTTCTATTGTTGTTTGGCTTCATTCTATCTTCCTTCCTGATCATTACTACTTAGCTGCTATTAGTCTTCGTGCTTTCACTTCATTGAATACTTGACTATGGCTTGCCTAGTGTACTCTACCTTCCGCTGCATGTTATTAGGTTCATTTCTATTGTTTGTCTTCGAAACTTCCATGTTTTGAAGACTTACATAAAAATCGCCTATTCACCTCCCCCCCCCCTCTAGACAATAACTAGCACTTTCACCATGGATGAACAGTCGCAGGTGGAGGCTGGAGGAGGTCGACGGTGCATGAACAGTAGCCCGTGGAGGCAGTCGATGGTGGAGATGAACAGTATCCCGTGGAGTCATGTTTTGCGGTACGCCACACCCCTCCCGATGAATAGGACCCCCGTTTCGACCGTAGCGCTCCAACACAAGTCTGTTTCCTCCGTTTTGCGGTACGCCACACCCCTCCCGATCAACAGGACCCTGTTTCGACCAAGAGAAGTCCGTTTCCTTCGTTTTG
The DNA here is from genome assembly GCF_018294505.1 of Triticum aestivum. NCBI lineage: Eukaryota > Viridiplantae > Streptophyta > Magnoliopsida > Poales > Poaceae > Triticum > Triticum aestivum. The sequence continues at coordinate 354,745,962 of NC_057805.1, forward strand.
CGGTATGCCAGACCCCTCCCGATGAACAGGATCCCGTTTCTACCGTGTCCGGTCGAACACAAGGCCATTTCATCCGTTATGCGGTACGCCAGGTCTCGTTTCCATCGGCTGTTCCGTCCAAGCCGGTTGGCTCCTGATGAACAGCACGCGTTCCGTTGCCTCCCGATGAACACGACGCATTCCGTTGCCTCCCCATGAACACGACGACGACAAAGTTTCTCCGTTCCGACCCAGCCATGTACACGAGCCCTGGCTGTACGTATGCGCGAGCAGGCGTTCGAGACCCCGCCCGTATGTACGTATGTGGCCATATTTACTTTCTTGCACCCTGGCTGTACGTACGTCTACATGCTACGTGCGCGCCTCTACTACGACACGTGCGCGCCTCTACATCGACCAGTATGTACGTACACGTTCGCGACCATAATGACAACGCTACGTATGCTTCGACCAGGTGGGTCCCGACTGTCAGGCACTTCCTTGCGTGCGAAGATGTAGTTGGTGGGTCCTAGCGGTCAGGGGGGAAACATTTTTTTCATGAAATACGATGACCCGTCCGGTGGGTCCCTGTTGTCAGGTGGAGGAATAATTATTTTGCGCGTAATAAGGAGGCACTCCCTTGCTGATGTCGTGGACCCAGCTGTCAGCCTCTCCATGTACAGTACTCTTCCGATGGAAGTCGTTCCATGAGCACGTTGACCATGCTGCGCCGAGAGCACAGGGCGGTGGACGACGGCGAGGCCTAGGAAGGGGACGACGCGGAGCCGGGGAAGATGCGGCAGTGGATGCCCACACGGAGGGGAGTACATGTGCTGACTGCTTCGGCTGCGGTGTGAGGCTGCCGTCGCCGGAGAATAACAGGAGGTGTGTCTGAGTATAGAGGGATGGCATGGCCAGCGGTGGCAGCACAGCCAGACACGGGAGGCAGGAGCAGGCGGCACGGCCGACGCTTGTTTGGGCGGCTGGAGCAAGAAGACCAGAGGTTGAAGAAGCACTACGGCCGTTGGATGGACATCGTACGGTCACTGGAGCTAGAATTGTTCATATTGACTAAGTTGACAAAGCCCTCCGTCCCCGTCATCTTAGTAGGCCCACAAGTCAGCCTCCCACTATGGTGGGTCTCAGCTAGCAGGGGGAGTATTCATTTTTTGTGTGCGTAATAACGAGGCACTTCCTTGCGTGCGAAGATATAGCTGGTGGGTCCGACCTGTCAGCGGCAGGAACGTTTTTTTCGCAAAATACAGAGGCCCTTTCGGTGGGTCCTAGCTGTCAGGTGGAGGAATCATTATTTTGCGCGTAATAAGGAGTCATTTCCTTGCGTGCTGCCATGGAGCCAGCTGTCAGCCTCTCCACGTACAGTCCACTTCAGATGCATGTCGTTCATTGACCACGTTGACCACGCCGCGCCGAGAGCACCAGGGCGGTGGACGACGGCGAGGCCTAGGAAGGGAACAACACGGAGCCAGGGAAGACTCGGCAGTTGTTTCCCACGCGGAGGGGAGTATGAGTGTTTACTGGTTCGTCTGTCACCGCCGGAGAATAACAGCACGTGTGGGTGAGTAGAGGGATGGCTAGGCCAGCGATGGGAGTACGGTGGGGCGGTGAGGCCTGCGCGGCAGCACAGCCGGCCGAGGGAGGAGGGAGCAGGCAGTCCCGCCGGCGCTTGTTTGAGCGGCTGGAGCAGGAAGAGCAGAGGGATGGCCTGGCTAGCGATGGGAGTACTATATAGGGGGCGGTGAGGCCTCCGCGGCAGCACAGCCGGCCACGAGAGGCAGGAGCAGGCAGCACGACTGGCGCTGCTTTGGGCGGCTAGAGCAAGAAGACCAGAGGTTGAAGAAGCACGACGGCCGTTGGATGGACATCATACGGTCACTGCAACTAGAATCGTTTATATTGGCTAAGTAGGCCCACAGGTCAGCCTCCGAAACGGTGCGCCCCAGATGTCAGGGGGAGGAATCTTTTTTGGGCGGCTGAAGTAGAATATCCGAGATTGAAGAAGAAGCACGACATCCGTTGGATGGACATCCAACAGCCACTACTGCTAGAACCGTGTGTTGACAAAGCCTTGAATACGCGTCAACTTACTTATTTTTTTAGGGGACGCGTCAACTTAGTAGGCCCACAAGTGTCTGGCAGAGAACTTATAGCCCATTTGCGATTTGTAAGAATGTACAACCCATTTTTGAATTCTAATGGAATTTACTACAGCCCATTTACAGTTTGTTAAAAGTACAGCCCATTTTCTAGCTAGGACAACGATTAATAATTTTAACCAACCGTTCCAAACATAATTCAAAAAAATTCACCACATTTTGATGGGATCCGAAATATTTTTATCCCGAAATTTCTAGTCAGATTAAATACAATTTCAATATAAATTTGTATTATGTAAAAATCCAACGAAACATTGCGCGCGCAACAATTAATGAAATTAAAATTTTCAAAATCCAAAAATAATATTTTATAAAGTAATTACGTGTTTGGTGCATTTTTTATAGTTACTGCCCAGTTTTTATAATTACATCCCATTTATTATTTCTTAAAGCCCATTTTCTTGGAATAACAAGTTGACCTTGCCTGGGTATTCCTCAAAAAAAAGTATAGCTGGGCTAGCCATTTTCAGCTTGAAAAATAATAATATCTGGGCTGGATATCTGGCCTGGACTAGACGGGCCACAGCCCGCCCAGTTAATACTCTGCTCTCCTCTGAACAACAAAGAAAACATCGCTCAAGAAAAACTCTGCAGTGCTCACACCTCAAAAACACAAATACTGCTCGAGCTGCTTGGTCCCAGCTGTCGACCGCTCCTTGTGCAATTCTCTCATTTATTGACTACATAGGTTGACAATGGTGTGGGACTGTGATGTCGGGAAAGCAGGAGGAAGCAAAAAATATAGTTGTACATAATAAGGAGGCACTTGCATACGTACGGCTATGGCCCTAGTGGGTCCCTACTATCATCCAGTCAAAATAAAGTCATCTCCTGAATCCTCATTTTTGTTGACCATGTTGACAATGCTCAGTGCCACGGCGAGCGCAAAAACTCGAAGGACGACGAAGAGGGCCTCGCGGGCCCTACGGATGGTCTGATACAGCGCCCGCTGCTCATTCAGGAAGCCAGGATCATCGGACACCTATGAGCACCTTTGAGAGACTGAGACGACATGAAATGGTAAGGCCGCGCTTGGGAGCTCTGATTTATTTCACACCTATATTAAGATACAAGTGTAATTTACTCATCATCGGAAACAACGTGTAAAATACAGGCGTAATGAAACCAAGGGCCCGAGGTCTGTAACGAAAACCAGCATGTTACACGTGTAATTTGAGAGACCAGTGTATATTTTACTAGTCGAAATCGACCAACCAAGCGCTTCGCCCGAGACCATCTGCTTTTATTTACAAGCGTCAGTTTTACAAGCGGTTTTGGTTGGAAAACGACAATCCAATTTATGGCCTAAGATGATGAGTTGGTCAGAAGATCATATGGTTTCACGTCTAACCAACCCGAGTTGTCGTATAAGCTATGAATGAAACATAAGACAATGAACTTCTTAAGCACAGAAACAACAGAAGAGGATGATCTTCATAACATGCAAATCACAGGCATTAGCTCAACATGCAAAACAATATGAAGTATTATTCTCAGGAGGCACGGTGAACAGCTTGTGATGCCGCATGCCACAGCATTCCAAGCTCAACTTTGCAATCAAACTCACAAGGCCTGGCATTACATAGACAACATTCAGAACAAACTCTTAAAATACCTTACATAAGTCAACATTCATGTGACTATGCATCTCAGTAGAGTAAATATTTCTGAACTGAAGACAGGAATAGGAAAAAACGATCGACGTTGCACATAGCAAAGGGCGTCCCGCTCAAAATTTTCAAATGTGTGTCTTCTGGCTAACATCAATGAGCAAAATTTGACAAGGTTTTCCAATTCCAATATATTAAACTAATGTCTTCTTGCTAACATCAATGATTAAACTTTGACAAGCTTTTCCCATTCAAAATATGTAATGCCTATGATTGTGGAACAGGCATGGTTTGTCATCAGTTTTTCACCTAATAGTCCGGTGGCTCAAGGTGACAACGAATGATTAGAGAACCATTCGATGTATTGTGCATGATGAAGTATTATGGAGGACACGAACCATCTAAACATTTTGTGCAGTTTCACTAAAATCAAGCTGAGCATCCCTGTGGATTTCGTATTTATATGCTGCAAGATAACAAAGACATATCAGCACACACATGAATATTGGCCCCAGTGTCAACCCACCAATCGGTGGACTAAAAAATCTGAAAGTAAGGTCAACAGATTACCATACCCAGATGCCCCATCATTGTTGCTTAGAATGACATTGACAGACTTGGAGTCCTGTCCTGGCTTCTTGTACTTGTTTGGGCACTTTTTGCCCAGTGCACTCGACGTGTTGTAGAGTTTCCTATGCTCTCTGCAGACTAGTCATGTCACCGGCGTCTACTAATACTCTGTAAAGCTTCTCGATCATTCCTTCTGTAATGTAGCGCAAACAGTGATTGCTTCTTTCTGCAAAGGGGTAAGACCAACTGGACCCACTAATGCAGCAGTTTGCCTTAGACACATTGGATCCTTTTGTGTAGTTCAACTAAAATCGAAGTCGGAATAAAACCGAGCTTTAATTTTGATATCCCTGTAAGCAACAATAGGTATAAGGGAAACAACTACTGAGAAATAACGGTTGATGACTTGTACTCCAAGAAGAAAAACATCTACTGATGTACCTTATCTTAATGGGAAACAAAGCAGGAGAGTAGCAATTCCCAATCAGTGTGATTCATTCATATTAACTGAGACATTATCTTAACAATGCCTTGTTTCAACATATATAAAGAATGACAAAGCATAAAAGTACCATTCCTAAAACAATGCGACTGATTCATTTTAATAGAGACATTATCTTAACAATACCTTGGTTAAACATGTAGAAAGAACTACAAAGCAGGATAGTATTGTAAAACACTGTAACTGATATATAATAACAGAGACATTATCTGAACAATACATTTCTTAAACATGTACTCTGGCCGATCCCTAACAGAAATGGTACTCCCGCCGATCCCTAACAAGTGTTGCAGTTTTGAACTAAGATTCAGTAGTTAATTCTGAGGAAAGTCAGTACTGAAAGTCGGTACTGACCTTTCAAGACCAAGATTTGAAACAACTCGTGAGGAAGACCTGAGAGAGATCTCAACACATATATGGAAATCTGGTCTCATTTTGGGCAGTTCCACCAAAATTAAGCGAAGCAAAATGTCGCATTAGCAACAAGTTGAATAGATATCCCTGTTTTAACAGAGACAAAAAAGGAATCAATTACTGGCAAATAAAGGAGGATGAAACATGCGGCCACAAAAATGGTAATCCCGCCAATCCCTAACAATTGTTGCAGTTTTGAACTAAGATTTAGTAGTTAATTCTGAGAGTGGCATTGCTTAATTTTACTAGCGGCATCAGATTAAAAAAAGCATAAACAGTTCCAGGGGAGAGCGGGCGCAACAACACCATGTGCTTCCATCTACTTATAAACGGGGTGATGCAGAGTTTTCTTGTAACAAAGAAACAAGCATCATGTCTGGGTTGGAACAATTTTTGCCCACTTAATGGTAAAATACAGCAGTTCAATAGCTTCAATTCAACATTTATCCAAAACAGTACCAATACAAGTAGCACAACATCTCAAAGCACACTGCGGCATCATGTGGATGAAAGTCGGTACTGACTTTTCTTGACCAAGGTTTGAAACAACTCGCGAGGAGGACTTGAAAGAAATCCCAACACATATATGAAAATCCATGATCTCCTTTTGTGCAGTTCCACCAAAATTAAGCAAAGTCGCCGGTGTGACATTCAAGTTGAACTGCACAAAACACACTTAAAACAAAAGTGTTTCGTGTAGCGAAGCAAAATGTCACAATAGCAACAAGTTGAATAGATATCCCTGTTTTAACAGAGGCAAAAAAGGAATTAATTACTGGCCAATAAAGGAGGATGAAACATGCGGCCACAAAAATGGTAATTCCACCAATCCCTAACAAGTGTTGCAGTTTTGAACTAAGATTCAGTAGTTAATTCTGAGAGTGGCATTGCTTAATTTTACCAGCGGCATTAGATTAACAAAAAGCATAAACAGTTCCAGGGAGAGTGGGCGCAACAACACCATGTGCTTCCATCTACTTATAAAGGGGGTGATGCATGCAGAGTTTGTTGTAATAAAGCAACAAGCATCATGTCTGGGTTGGTACCATCTTTGTTCACTACTTAATGGGAAAAGAGAGCAATACAATAGCTTCAATTCAACATTTATTTAAAACAGTACCAATACAAGTAGCACAACATCTCAAAACACACTGCACGATCATGTGGATGAAGGCAAGTACCAACCTGTCATGACGCACACAAGATCACCTACGAATCTGCCAACACGAATAGAAAATCCAATCACGTTTTGTGCAGTTGCACTGAAATCAAGCAAAGTCGCCGGTGTGACATTTAAGTTTGCTATAGCAACAAGTTGAATAGATATCCGTGTTTTAACAAAGGCAAAAAAGGAAACAATTACTAGCCAATAAAGGAGGATGAAACAAACGGCGACAAAAAGAAGCATCTAACTTATCTTGATGGAAAACAAGTAGGACAGTAGCATTTCTAAAACGGCTGCATTGATGCATATTAATAGAGACTTTCTCTTAAAACAACATTCGTTAAAAATGTAATTTAATTTTAACAGTGGCATTGCTTCAATTTTCCTGCAGCATTCTTAGATTAACAACAGCAAAATAGTTGTATGGGACATGGGACATGCCAGCACCATGTGCGTCCACACGTATAAATGGGTGATGCAGAGTATGTAGCCAAGCAGCATCTCTGCGATGGTCCCATATTTGTTCTCTTTGAACCTTTTTCCTATGTGAGGGCAGCAAATCTAGTCCTGCACAAACTACCCGACCCCCCAGTTTCTTTCCCTTTTCAACAAAGAGATCGGTTCCTTACAGATGTGTGTACTGGGTTACCTCATTTTTCCCTTTTCTACCAACAAAGCGGCTGGATAGCCAGTCTATACTACTTTCCCTCCCTCCTTTCCTCATTGAACCATGTCCTAGATTCATGCTCCAACCCACCGCACCCTTCTTTCCTCTTTGTACCAAGACCTATATTCGACTACAGAATCGAAAAAGATCCGCATGCAGCTAGAGCAATGACGGTTTCAAAGAAACTTATACCTTAGGGTTGTCGGGATGTGGCAAGGCGTGCGGCGGGAGGCCGGATCTGCCCACACTACGTATGGCAGCGAGGAAGAAGGGGTCGGTGGCCCTCCCTGATGACCCACAAGTATAGGGGATCTATCGTAGTCCTTTTGATAAGACTGTCGAACCCAACGGGGAGCAGAAGGAAATGATAAGCGGTTTTCAGCAAGGTATTCTCTGCAAGCACTGAAATAATAGGTAACAAATAGTTTTGTGATAGGATAATTTGTAACGAGCAAATAGTAACAAAAGTAAACAAAGTGCAGCAAGGTGGCCCAATCCTTTTTGTAGCAAAGGACAAGCCTGGACAAACTCTTATATAGAGAAAAGCGCTCCTGAGGACACATGGGAATTATCGTCAAGCTAGTTTTCATCACGTTCATATGATTCGTGTTCGGTACTTTGATAATTTGATATGTGGGTGGACCAGTGCTTGGGTGTTGTTCTTACTTGAACAAGCATCCCACTTATGATTAACCTCTATTGCAAGCATCCGCAACTACAACAAAAGTATTAAGGTAAACCTAACCATCGCATGAAACATATGGATCCAAATCAGCCCCTAATGAAGCAACGCATAAACTAGGGTTTAAGCTTCTGTCACTCTAGCAACCCATCATCTACTTATTACTTCCCAATGCCTTCCTCTAGGCCCAAATAATGGGGAAGTGTTATGTAGTCGAAGTTCACATAACACCACTAGAGGAGAGACAACATACATCTCATCAAAATATCGAACGAATACCAAATTCACATGACTACTAATAGCAAGACTTCTCCCATGTCCAGGAACAAACGTAACTACTCACAAACCATATTCATGTTCATAATCAGAGGAGTATTAATATGCATATAGGATCTGAACATATGATCTTCCACCAAATAAACCAACTAGCATCAACTACAAGGAGTAATCAACACTACTAGCAACCTACAGGTACCAATCCCGGACTTACAGACAAGAATTGGATACAAGAGATGAACTAGGGTTTGAGAGGAGATGGTGCTGGTGAAGATGTTGATGGAGATTGCCCTCTCCCAATGAGAGGAGCGTTGGTGATGACGATGGCGATGATTTCCCCCTCCCGGAGGGAAGTGTCCCCGGCAGAACAGCGCTGCCGGAGCCCTAGATTGGTTCTGCCAAGGTTCCGCCTCGTGGTGGCGGAGTCTTGTCCCGAAGGCTTGCTTATGATTTTTCTTCAGACGAAAGACTTCATATAGCAGAAGATGGGCACCGGAGGGCCAACAGGGGGCCCACGAGGCAGGGGGCGCGCCCAGGGGGTAGGGCGCGCCCCCACCCTTGTGGCCAGGTGGAGGCCCCCTAGACGTATTTCTTCCGCTCAGTATTTTTTATTATTTCCAAAAATAACTTTCGTGGAGTTTCAGGACTTTTGGAGTTGTGCAGAATAGGTCTCTAATATTTGCTCCTTTTCCAGCCCAGAATTCCAGCTGCCGGCATTCTCCCTCCTTATGTAAACCTTGTAAAATAAGAGAGAATAGGCATAAGTATTGTGACATAATGTGTAATAACAGCCCATAATGCAATAAATATCGATATAAAAGCATGATGCAAAATGGACGTATCAACTCCCCCAAGCTTAGACCTCGCTTGTCCTCAAGCGAAAGCCGATAACGATAAATATGTCCACATGTTTAGCGGTAGAGGTGTCGATAAAATAAAATACGGACATGAGGGCATCATGATTATTCTCATAACAGCAACATATATGGATATAGTCATATGATTTCTTATGCCCAAGTAATAATCTATTCACAATGCCAAGTATGAATCAGAAACTTTATTGAAAACTAAAAAAACTGTAATCTCAGTCATTCAAGCAATTGCAATTTGTCATAACATCAGAAAGAGTCTATGTCAGAGCTTTCTAGCAAGTCCACATACTCAACTATCATTTAGTCTTTCATAATTGCTAACACTCACGCAATACTTGTGGTATAGAGTTTTAACCGGACATAGAGAAAGATAGGGGCTTATAGTTTCGCCTCCCAACCTTTTACCACAAGGGAAATGTCAACAATAATAGCTCATGCTAACTTAAATCCAATTAGATATATCTATCAGGATCTTTCCAACACACTGTGCTTGCCAAAGGATAAAATATAAAAAGTAGAGGTGAAGATCACCATGACTCTTGCATAAGGTAAAAGATAATAGTAAAAGATAGGACCTTCACAGAGGGAAGCAGAGGTTGCCATGCGCTTTCAGGGTTGGATGCACAAAATCTTAATGCGAAAGAACGTCACTTTATATTGCCACTTGTGATATGAACCTTTATTATGCAGTCTGTCGCTTTTATTTCTTTCACATCACAAGATCGTATAAAGCTTATTTCCTCCACACCAATCAATCATACATATTTAGAGAGCAATTTTTATTGCTTGCACCGATGACAACTTACTTGAAGGATCTTACTCAATCCATAGGTAGATATGGTGGACTCTCATGGCAAAACTGGTTTAAGGATTTTTGGAGGCACAAGTAGTATCTCTACTTAGTGCAAAGAATTTGGCTAGCATGAGGGGGAAAGGCAAGCTCAACATGTTGGATGATCCATGACAATATACTTTATCTCAGATATAAGAAAACATAACCCATTACGTTGTCTTCCTTGTCCAACATCAACTCTTTAGCATGTCATATTTTAATGAGTGCTCCCAATCATAAAAGATGTCCAAGATAGTATATTTATATGTGAAACCTCTCTTTCTTTATTACTTCCTATTAATTGCAACGATGACCAAAGCTATGTTTGCCAACTCCCAACAATTTTTAATCATCATACTCTTTCTATGTGAAGTCATTACTCTCAATAAGATCAATATGATCTCTTTAATTCTTTTTATTCTTTTCTCTTTCTTTTATTCACTTAAGATCATGGCAAAATAATCAAGCCCTTGACTCAACACTAATCTTTATTATATATCTCACGGACTCGATTACAAAGAGAGATCGTAAAGCTAAACTCAAAACTAGATCATACCAAAACTTTATTCTACTAGATCAAGATAATTCTAATAGGATCGAACTAAAAAAAGGTAAAGATAGGAGTGTGATGGTGATACGATACCGGGGCACCTCCCCCAAGCTTGGCAGTTGCCAAGGGGAGTGCCCATACCCATGTGATTATGTCTCCTTTGCTGGTGAAGGGATTGTTGATGATGTAGGCTTGTCGTCCATCTTCCAAGGCATAGGCTCACCATCTGCAGCCAAACTCATCCTCTTGAATCTATATTCATACTCACAGTTTCGGTTTTGCATGTCATAGATTTGGGCTTGGAGGTGCTCGATTTTCTCGTGAAGCTTGAAGATGGCCTCCCCAATGTCCTTGGCATCCAGCTTGTGGTTGTTGGTGAACTCCGTGATCATTATGTGATTGGAGTCAAGTCCACGCTCCACCATCTCCTGGCACTTGAAAACTTGTTGCTCCATTGCTTCAAGCCTTGTCTCCACGCTTCCGGTCCTCCGCGGTCCCTCAACATCGCGGATGTGCAGCACCCCCTCACGCATCTCAATGGTTTGAGGGTGTTGCAGCACCTCCGCGAGGTAGGGGTTGATGACCTTCTCAAAGAACTTGTCCTTGGGGGCACTTGGAGATGTCATGATGATCTAGATCTGTTAGAAAAATAGCTCGAAACAAGAACAGAGCATATTTGCCTGATACAGGAGTCAAAACCTTCGGGAGATTATATAACGAATTTTTACCGACCAAAATACGTATTGTGCAAGAAAACGGAGTCCGGAGAGCACACGAGGTGCCCACGAGGCAGGGAGCGCGCCCAGGGGGGTAGGGCGCGCCCTCCACCCTAGTGGAGGCCTCGTGTCCTTCCCGGATTGCTTCTTATTTTTCTATTTTTCTAAATATTCCAAAACGGAGAAAAATTGTCATTAGAACTGTTTTGGAGTCGGTTTACTACCGTACCACATACCTATTCCTTTTCGGGGTCTGAAACGTTCCGGCAAGTGTCCCTTATATATTCCTCCGGGGTTACGGTTCAATAACATTGGTTTCAACATTCATAGGATTACCTGAGATATAATGTTTGATTCTTTGACCGTTCACCACCTTCGGATTTGTGCCTTCGAAGTTGTTGATTTTTATGGCACCGGAATGATAGACCTCCTCGATAACGTAAGGGCCTTCCCATTTAGAGAGAAGTTTTCCTGCAAAAAAATCTTAAACGAGAGTTGTATAGCAATACATAATCACCTACATTAAACTCACGCTTTTGTATTCTTTTGTCATGCCATCTTTTAACTTTTTCTTTAAACAACTTGGCATTCTCGTAGGCTTGGGTTCTCCATTCATCAAGTGAGCTAATGTCAAATAACCTCTTCTCACCGGCAAGTTTGAAATCATAATTGAGCTCTTTAATAGCCCAATAAGCCTTGTGTTCTAGTTCGAGAGGTAAGTGACATGCTTTTCCATAAATCATTTTATACGGAGACATACCCATAGGATCTTTATATGCAGTTCTGTAGGCCCATAATGCATCATCAAGTTTCTTGGACCAATTCTTTCTAGATCTATTAACAGTCTTTTGCAAAATTAACTTGAGCTCTCTGTCGCTCAATTCTACTTGACCACTAGACTGTGGGTGATAGGGAGATTCGATTCTATGATTAACATCATATTTAGCAAGCATTTCACGGAAAGCACCATGAATAAAATGTGAACCACCATCAGTCATTAAATATCTAGGGACTCCAAACCTCGGAAAAATAACTTCTTTAAGCATTTTAATAGAAGTGTTATGATCAGCACTACTAGTTGTAATAGCTTCTACCCACTTAGTAACTTAATCAACAGCAACTAAAATATGTGTGTAACCATTAGAGGCAGGAAAAGGTCTCATATAATCAAAGCCCCAAACATCAAATGGTTCAATAACAAGTGAATAGTTCATAGGCATTTCTTGACGTCTACTAATATTACCGATTCTTTGACATTCATCACAGGATAAGACAAACTTACGGGCATCCTTGAAGAGAGTAGGCCAATAAAAACCGGATTGCAATACCTTATGTGCAGTTCTATCTCCAGCGTGGTGTCCTCCATAAGCCTCGGAGTGACACTTGCGTAGGATTTGTTCCTGTTCATGCTCAGGTACACAACGTCTAATAACACCATCTACTCCTTCTTTATAAAGATGTGGGTCATCCCAAAAGTAATGTCTCAAATCATAGAAAAACTTCTTCTTCCGCTGGTATGTGAAACTAGGTGGTATAAATTTAGCAACAATATAATTAGCATAATCAGCATACCATGGAGCAGTACGAGAAGTATTTATGACAATTAATTCCTCATCAGGAAAGCTATCATCAATAGGTAGTGGGTCATCAAGAACATTTTCTAACCTAGACAAGTTGTCTGCAACGGGGTTCTCAGCTCCCTTTCTATCAATAATATGCAAATCAAATTCTTGTAGCAAGAGAACCCATCTAATAAGTCTAGGTTTAGCATATTTCTTTTCCATAAGATATTTAATAGCAGCATGATCAGTGTGAATAGTTACTTTAGAATCAACAATATAAGGTCTAAACTTATCACAAGCAAATACAACTGCTAAGAATTCTTTTTCAGTAGTAGCATAATTTCTTTGAGCATTGTCTAGAGTTTTGCTAGCACATTGGATAACATTTAATTTATTATTAACTCTTTGCCCTAGAACAGCACTTACAGCTTAATCACTAGCATCACACATCATTTCAAAGGGTAAATTCCAATCAGGTGGCTGAACAATAGGTGCAGAGATCAATGCTTTCTTAAGTATTTCAAATGCTTCTACACAATCATCATCGAAGACAAATGGTATATCTTTTTGTAATAAATTAGTCAGAGGCCGAGAAATTTTTGAGAAGTCCTTAACGAACCTCCTATAGAAACCGCGTGACCAAGGAAACTTCTTATACCTTTGATGTCCTTAGGACATGGCATCTTTTCAATAGCATCAACCTTGGCTTTATCAACCTCAATACCTCTTTCAGAAACTTTATGCCCCAAGACAATACCTTCGTTAACCATAAAGTGGCAATTTTCCCAATTCAAGACAAGATTAGTTTCTTCACATCTCTGCAAAACTTGATCAAGGTTGCTGAAGCAATCATCAAAAGAGGATCCATAGACGGAAAAATCGTCCATGAAAACCTCACAAATCTTTTCACAAAAGTCAGAGAATATAGCCATCATGCATCTTTGAAAGGTAGCAGGTGCATTACATAAACCAAAAGGCATACGTCTATAAGCAAAAGTACCAAAAGGGCAGTAGTCTTTGATTGATCATTGGCTGACACAGGTATTTGAGAGAAACCAGAATAACCATCTAGAAAGCAAAAATGTGTATGTTTGGATAATCTTTCTAGCATTTGATCGATAAAAGGTAAGGGGTAATGATCTTTTTTAGTAGCCTTATTTAATTTGCGGAAATCAATTACCATCCTATAACCTGTAATAATTCTTTGCGGGATCAACTCATCTTTATCATTAGGAACGACGGTAATACCGCCCTTCTTAGGGACACAATGGATAGGACTTACCCACTGACTATCAGCAACGGGATAAATGATACCTGCCTCAAGGAGCTTTAGTATTTCTTTTCTTACCACTTCCTTTATCTTAGGATTCAGCCGTCGTTGATGATCACGAACTGGTTTGGCATCTTCCTCCAAATTTATTTTATGTTGACATAGAGTGGGACTAATGCCCTTAAGATCATCAAGAGTATATCCAATAGCAGCACGGTGCTTCTTCATATTTTTCAATAATCTCTCTTCTTCATGCTCTGAAAGGTTAGCACTAATAATAACAGGATATATCTTTTTCTCATCAAGATAAGCATATTTAAGAGTATCAGGTAACAGTTTAAGCTCAAACACGGGATCACCCTTGGGTGGAGGAGGATCCCCTAGGATTTCAACAGGCAAACTGTGTTTCAGGATGGGTTCCTGTTTAAAGAATACTTCATCTATTTCCCTTCTTTCATTCATAAACATATCATTTTGATGGTCTAGCAAATATTGTTCTAAAGGATCACTAGGAGGCATGGCAATAGAAGCAAGACCAATAATTTCATCCTTACTAGGTAATTCCTCTTCACGGTGTTGTCTATGAAATTTAGAAAAACTAAACTCATGAGACATATCACCTAGACCAATAGTAACAACATCCTTTTCGCAGTCTATCTTAGCATTAACGGTGTTCAAGAAGGGTCTACCAAATATAATGGGACAAAAGCTATCTTGTGGGGAACCAAGAATAAGAAAATCAGCAGGATATTTAGTTTTCCCACACAAGACTTCAACATCTCTAACAATTCCCATTGGTGCAATACTATCTCTATTGTCAAGTTTAATTGTGACATCAATATCTTCTAACTCAGCAGGTGCAATATCATGCATAATTTCTTTGTATAAGTCAAAAGGTATTGCACTAGCACTAGCACCCATATCACATAAGCCATGATAACAATGATCTCCTATTTTAACAGAAATAACAGGCATGCCTACCACAGGTCTATGTTTATCTTTAGCACAAGGTTTGGCAATTCTGGCAGTTTCATCACAGAAATGAATAACATGCCCATCTATATTATCAGACAAAAGATCTTTAACAATAGCAATATTAGGTTCAACTTTAATTTGCTCAGGAGGTGTATAAGTTCTAATATTGCTTTTACAGACCACAGTTGAAGCTTTAGCATGATCCTTTATTCTAACAGGGAAAGGTGGTTTCCCAACATAAGAAGTAGGGACAATAGGGTCATTATAAGTGACAGTCTTTTCTTCAACTTTAATAGGTGCAGCTACTTTTACTTCTATGGGAGGATGATATTTAAACCACTTCTCCTTGGGGAGATCAACATAAGTAGCAAAAGATTCACAGAAAGAAGCTACTATCTCAGAGTCAAGTCCATATTTAGTGCTAAACTTACGGAAAACATCGGTATCCATAAAAGATTTAACATAATCAAACTTAGGTGTCATACCTGACTCCTTACCTTCGTCGAGATCCCAATCTTTAGAGTTGCGTTTAATTCTTTCCAATAAATCCCATATGAATTCAATAGTCTTCATCATAAAAGAGCCAGCACAAGAAGTATCGAGCATGGTGCAATTGTTATCAGAAAGCCGAGCATAAAAACTTTGAATAATTATTTCTCTTGGGAGCTCATGATTGGGGCATGAATATAACATTGATTTAAGCCTCCCCCAAGCTTGAGCGATGCTTTCTCCTTCGCGAGGCCAAAAATTATATATATAATTGCGATCACGATGAACAAGATGCATAGGATAAAATTTCTGATGAAATTCCAATTTCAATCGTTTGTAGTTCCATGACCCCGTATCATCACATAGCCTATACCATGTCAATGCATCTCCCTTCAAAGATAAAGGGAAGAGCTTCTTCTTAATAACATCACTGGGCACACCTGCAAGATTAAATAATCCACAAACTTCATCCACATATATTAGGTGCTCATCAGGATGCATTGTTCCATCTCCTGCATAAAGATTAGCTAGCAGTTTTTCTAACATACGCGAAGGAATCTCAAAGTGGAAATTTTCATTTTCAGTAGGTTCAGTAGGTTGAGGAGCAACTCTTTGCTCTACTGGTTGGGGTGAACATACCCCGAACAAGCCCCTCAGAGGATTACTTTCCATAGTAACAAGTGACAGTAAATTTCAGCACACTATATAAATTATTCCTTACCAAATTCCACCTACCAAAGGCGCTTCACTCCCCGGCAACGGCGCCAGAAAAGAGTCTTGATAACCCACAAGTATAGGGGATCTACCATAGTCCTTTCGATAAGTAAGAGTGTCGAACCCAACGAGGAGCAGAAGGAAATGGTAAGCGCTTTTCAGCAAGGTATTCTCTGGAAGCACTGAAATAATAGGTAACAGATAGTTTTGTGATAGGATAATTTGTAACGAGCAACAAGTAACAAAAGTAAACAAAGTGCAGCAAGGTGGCCCAATCCTTTTTGTAGCAAAGGATAAGCCTGGACAAACTCTTATATAGAGAAAAGCGCTCCCGAGGACACATGGGAATTATCGTCAAGCTAGTTTTCATCACGTTCATATGATTCGCGTTCGGTACTTTGATAATTTGATATGTGGGTGGACCGGTGCTTGGGTGCTGTTCTTACTTGAACAAGCATCCCACTTATGATTAACCTCTATTGCAAGCATCCGCAACTACAACAAAAGTATTAAGGTAAACCTAACCATAGCATGAAACATATGGATCCAAATCAGCCCCTTACGAAGCAACGCATAAACTAGGGTTTAAGCTTCTGTCACTCTAGCAACCCATCATATACTTATTACTTCCCAATGCCTTCCTCTAGGCCCAAATAATGGTGAAGTGTTATGTAGTTGACGTTCACATAACACCACTAGAGGAGAGACAACATACATCTCATCAAAATATCGAACGAATACCAAATTCACATGACTACTAATAGCAAGACTTCTCCCATGTCCTCAGGAACAAACGTAACTACTCACAAAGCATATTCATGTTCATAATCAGAGGAGTATTAATATGCATATAGGATCAGAACATATGATCTTCCACCAAATAAACCAACTAGCATCAACTACAAGGAGTAATCAACACTACTAGCAACCTACAGGTACCAATCCCGGACTTCGAGACAAGAATTGGATACAAGAGATGAACTAGGGTTTGAGAGGAGATCGTGTTGGTGAAGATGTTGATGGAGATTGCCCTCTCCCGATGAGAGGAGCATTGGTGATGACGATGGCGATGATTTCCCCCACCCGGAGGGAAGTGTCCCCGACAGAACAGCGCTGCCGGAGCCCTAGATTGGTTCCGCCAAGGTTCCGCCTCATGGCGGCGGAGTCTTGTCCCGAAATCTTGCTTATGATTTTTCTTCGGACGAAAGACTTCATATAGTAGAAGATGGGCACCGGAGGGCCAATAGGGGGCCCACGAGGCAGGGGGCGCGCCCAGGGGGTAGGGCGCGCCCCCCACCCTCGTGGCCAGGTGGAGGCCCCCCAGACGTATTTCTTCTGCTCAGTATTTTTTATTATTTCCAAAAATAACTTTCTTGGAGTTTCAGGACTTTTGGAGTTGTGCAGAATAGGTCTCTAATATATGCTCCTTTTCAAGCCCAGAATTCCAGCTGCCGGCATTCTCCCTCCTTATGTAAACCTTGTAAAATAAGAGAGAATAGGCATAAGTATTGTGACATAATGTGTAAAAACAACCCATAATGCAATAAATATCGATATAAAAGCATGATGCAAAATGGACTTATCACTCCCGCACAGGCGCTGGGTGAAAGAGAACAGCGCAGCCGGCAGTGGATTGCCTCCCTCGCCGAAGGTGATAGAGTGAACGCTGCACCTCCTCCCCTTCCTAGCGCGACGGGATCCGGATGCCTCCTTCACCAGCTGTGAGGGGGGAGAGAGAGACAGAGGCCAATGTAGTCTTGTTTAGATCTGGTGAAGAGGGTGAGAGACTGCGAATATAGCAAACCCTAGTAAAGGAACGCTGAGCCTCCAGCGTGTATATATATGTAGTGCGGCGAGAGTGTGGAGAGTGCGAACCCTAGCGAACAAACGATGAGGCTCTAGCTTATATAGTGTACTACATATATACTGTATTACGAACTGAGCTCTGGTGCCTTAACTGCACCTGCCATTGGTTGTATGATAGGTGGGCCAGCCACATTTTGGGCCCACCTGTCATACACCCAAAGGCAGGTGCACTAAGTCAATGAAGTTGCGTCCATATAGTACTCGTGTATACTACTAATATATAGTGGAGTGGTTTTCTTATTCTCTCCATAACAATCATTTTAAATTGTGTAAGTACGAAATGAAACATTTTATTTAACGTAGCAGTGAAGAAAACTACTACTTTCGATGAACTAACGATCCACGTGTCCTGGTAGCACTTCCTGTCCTTCACGTGCGGTACACTACCCTCCCTTAAGTGAACAACCACACATGCGCCAAATTACCGGAAACGTGTGAGAGTGTGTATAAATTAAGAATTTTAATTTCAATTATCGGAAAGGTTTGAGAGTATGTATAGTTTGCCCTCTCTCAATAATTATGATTTGTTGTGTTCGGCCTAAACTTGGTCAAACTTTACAAAGTTTGACTTCAGTCAAATCTAATATGCAGAGTAAATAAAAATGGAGGGCTACTACGTCCATCCGGGTTTTTAGTCCGCACCGTTTTTTTTATCAAATATAATAGCTGGACAAATAAAATTACAGGGGAGCTGAAGACAAAGTTGTGAGAAGGCTTAGAAATCAATACAAAACTTATGCTCTTAGTACCAATGCTGATCCTTCTTCGAGGAAACATTTGGTTCATAGCCAATTGTGTGATAAAATTGCACCAATGTGAAAGACGACTGCGTCTCCAACGCAGCCAAGGTGAACTGATGAAGGATATCATCTTTGTGGGTAACAAGCAAAGAGCACTGATGGAAGACAGCTTGTTTTTCGTGGAAAATCGATCAGCTTCACCAGCCGATGCAACCATGAGGCGCAACCATGAGCATCGATAGGTCATCGTGGTGATGCATCATCCATTTGGCATCAAGTTTGGGTGAGGCACCTATGAAGTTCGACAAATCCACACTGTGGTCTGTTTCTTCTCAGTAATCAAGCTCGAGGAAGGAAGAACCACGTGGCAGAGGACAGTGAGGCGGAACAACAATGGCCATCCAATTTTGTACAGTTCCACTAAAATTGAGGAAGACATGCCTGGGTATGGAGATACGCATCGCTGTTTGCAAAAATTTAAAAAAGGGATATAGTGTTGTTACTTTGTTTTGGCAGTGGTACAAGATTAACAACGACATCTCAATTGTCAATAAGAATTAATGAAAAGTACACCAACAAACAGAAGCATCATGATTATCTTGATGGGAACTAAATAAGGATACCCGAGAAAAAAACATTTCTTCATTTAACCTGTGACAGTATTAGATTAGGAGCAGCAATTGGAGCATATGGACAATGACCGCACAACCACCATGTACTTTTTGTCGAAACAACATGTATACCTCCACCGAGGCATAAACTAGGACAACTTTTTGAGTGGCATTTCCTCTAAAATAGTAGGTGATGTTGGACCAGCCGACGAACCCTAGCTACTGTACATGGGGAGCTGGGGAGTAGTCGCATAGAAGAAAACCCGCATGCAGCAACCTGGGGAGCTGGACCAGTACAAGAAGTTATACCTCAGGTGGGCGAGATGTCGCTTAGGCGGGCAGGTGGGATCTGCCCACACGACGGCAGCGAAAAAGGGCGCAGAGGACCTTCGTCTGCGCCAACGCCGGCTCCGAGAGGACGGTGCGCATCGGCTTCCTCCATCGCCGACGGCGACAACGTCAACGCTGCACCTCCTCACCTCCCGCAGCGGACAGGATTCGGCCGGATCTGTGACCACCGGTGAGGAGAGAGATAGAGTGGACATTGTCATCTTGTTTTGATATGGAGAGGGTGAGAGAGCGAGAGGCGAGAAACCCTACCAAACAAGAGGCTATATATACAATGGAGTAAAAAAGTCTCTCTATAGCAGTGGTTTTAAATAGAATACACGCGTTCCCGAAAAAAAGAAACGAAAACTGGCGGACAATTTTTTTTTAACGTACCAAGAAAGAAAACTCGATCAAAAACATGCCCCCGCTTCCAGGTCACGAGAGTCGTCGCGCACACACACATAGGCATAGACATGCATATCCGTCTTTACGTAAAATTCCATCTCCATCTCCATCTCCATCATATTTGTCCAACTGGCATAATATTTACGTTGTTAATTATATACGCAGCAATATTAACGTACACCATCTCTTGTTTGCGGGCGTCCGGACCGCAGCCGCGCCCGCTCCTGACCGACCGAACCCTCTTCATCACCCGCGCGTGCTTCCCGCTCGAAACAGTCAGTGCCGCATTCATGCCCGGAGCGGACGCGACCTCTCACTAGCGCCGGCATTGAAGCGGCGCGCCGGCCGAGAGAACGTCGCCCGCGTCGCTTCCCGGTGCAAACGACTGCTCCGCGTTCAAAGGTCACAATAGCTGGACACAACATGCAAGTAAAAAGTTATTGGGAGTCCGTGCTACAGCTAGCTGTCCTCCCCCAACTTGTCAATCTCTTCCAGTAGTGCTAGTACTCCATGGTGCAATCCGTCGACAAGCAGGCAGGAAAGTTATCGTATACTCGGTTTGCGGTGAGTGGCATGCCGAGCAAAGGTGTGGGGTGGATCCATGGAGGAGGGTGAGACACAAGCGCGACAAACATGATTTAAACATTGGTTTTGCTTGATGGCACGATCCAACGGAACGAAACGTTGGTTTCTCTCTGTTTCCATTTTTCTCTGGAAAAACGAAAACTTTCCACTCCATTTTCATTCCTACTCCAAGGTTTCCCCGTTACAAAATTCCATCAAATACAAAGGAAAACTAACACGCATGCTGATGCATCTCAATGATTCACAGATCATAGCCAATATTTACTTCACAACTAAAGACAAAAGTTGTGAGAGCGTGTACAAAAGAAAAACTACTGATGGGGTCACTACGACTTAAACCCTAAACCCTAAACACGATTTAATTTCCTGGCTAGGTAGAACCCGTCGAAGAAAAGACGGCTGGCACCCTCGGATCATACGATGCTTTTGTGTAGTTCCACTAAAATCGAGCTGAGCATCCCTGATGGCAAAGATATTGAAGAAGTGTGATTAGAATAATAGTACTGGCACTAGTTCATGAGACATAAACTCATCACAAATAGAAGCTGGTAGAAGTAGAGAAAGATCAACATGGAGATGGAGCTACGTGGGGAGCTGCGGCAGTGGAGCAAGCCAGCTCCAAAAGGAAGATGTACTACCTGGGACGTCGGGCTGTAGCTAGAGGGCGGTTGGGACGCGGCATCAGCCCATACCGCGGGGACCCCCGATTGGGACGCACCGACTGTGGGTTTTCTCTCTTGCGATGTTGACCGCGTCTACGTAGAACATTGTTCCCTTCCCCCGGCGGCGGGATCAGGCCTGATATGTGACCAGCGGTGTGGCCACCGTCGTTCTATGCTTGTGAAGAGAGCAACCCAAGCAAGCAGGCTTGTAGCTTAGGCTTCTGCTAGTGTATATATAGTGCTTTTCTTTTTCTCTCCATATCAACCATTTTATATTGCGTACGTGTCATTGAAGAGTGAAATGATGGTTGCTTCTTCCGACTAACTTACTGTGTGATTTGACTGCTCCTTAGTGGCCCCTACACGTACTCCCCCTACATGTATGACCGTTCCTGAGTCTCACTTGTACTTATCTCTATTTTCTTGCATGACACGTAGACAGGATGTGCATAGAGGAATTTTGTTACTGCATGTTGGTACGTAGTACTACTAGTACCTACTCCCTCCTTCCGGTTCACTACTGGAACTCCCTCCATCCTGGCTTATTGGTCCCCTTTGTACTCAATTCATGGGCTCGTTTTCCTCAAGAAATTGTCTTTACTAACGTATTAATATCGTGAATGCATGCGTGAACAATGAATGATTAAACCTTGCATGCAACATTTTCACAAAGCATTGACTTATGAACATGTGAATGTGAGGGACTACAACCTCGTGCATGCATGCAATAGTCACACGTACACATGAACGCAAAAACGCGCGCGACGCCCTAATGCATGCATGTTCGAGCACTCGACGAAACACACACGGTCACGCTCAAGTGCTCAACCTACACGTGCATGCACACACATACTCAGCCAGGGTGAGCTAGTGACCGTATAAACACCGGAAATGTATATATTTAGCGCAATGAGCGTATTATCAAGTCCACTGACCGTATTTTTACAAATATACAGTGACAGACGGTGTATTTATCTCGTTTGAAATTAAACCATATTAACCGGAAAGGAGGCAGTATGGACTAGCATTACTTTGTTGTGTCCCGTCAACTTGCCGAACGAGGAGAAGCTTGCAGGACGGGAGAAGCTTGCGCACGGTGGCTCGCAGGACAAGGAGAAACTTTTGACTAATGCAAGCTCTCCCTCGCTCAGGCGGTGGACATGCAACAGTTAATTCAGTGTCAGATTGCCAGAAGCATACACTATACTAGTACTATTATTGTTCGACTTCCCGAAGAGGCGAACAACCAAGCGCAAAGTTTACTAGTACTAGTACTACTACTATAGAGGTGTGTACTATACTACTAGGAACCGGATGGAGGAGCGTCTGCACTCTTATTATATTACAAAAATGTGATAAAGCAATCTTCAACACATTTGGTTCTCTTCGAGGGTTCTCGCATGTGATAATGGAAGTTGATTGCATGGAACACTCGCCACAATTCTCGCTTAATTCTGGCTCATGTCCTCTTACAAATAGGAGCGCTCGGTAATATTTCCTCTTTTTTTTGTTATTCAGCATGTAAGCAGGTCAGCAAACCTTGCGGCGCATCTTTGTGCGAACCGTGCTTGCTGCACTTTGAATGTGGCCGAGAGCTGGCTTGATGAAACACCTCGCTTCATTTTTTGCGGGGTACCTCGCTTCCTAGTGACCAGTCTCTTGGTTGATCGTCCTAAGAATGCTTATATATGAATAAAGTTGTCTCATTTACCCGCAAAAAAGATTAAGCCATATTAACCAGAAAGGAGGGAGTGTGGACTAGCACTACTTTTTGGTGTGTCCCGTCAACTCGCAGAACGAGAGAAGTTTGCAGGACAAGGTGAAGCTCGCTTACGCCTTTTGACTAATGCAACCTACCCTCGCCCAGGCGGTGGACATGCATCAGTTCATTCGGTGTCAGATTGCCAGAGGCATACACTGTAGTACCCAACATGCGGAGTACCATCATTGTTCGACTTCACGAAGAGGCGAAGAGCCAAGCGCAAGGTTTAGTAGTACTACTACTAGAACTGCATGGTGGAGCGTCTGTACTCTTATTTTATTTTTAATCTCTGATAAAGTACACATTTATTCGGGAGAAGGGCGGAAAACGGCAGCCCAATAGTAGTATTAAAAAACATCGAACATGCAATGATGACACGATCAACTATGCTCGAATATATCTTGGCCTCTGTGCGAGCCCGTCTGTGTGTTCTCGCTCCTCGTCTCTCTCAAGGAACGGCGGGTTTTCCATTTTGTCGTCAATTGAGATGGGTTTGCTCACACTCCGGTCCCACATGTCAGTGATATGCCAAGAGGAAGTGCGTTAACCGACTGGCCATACGCGTACTTGGTTTTGCACCATCATACTACTCCTCCCTCCGTCACAGTTTACAGGGCGCGCTTGATTCCGATGCATTTCTCTCCATGCATTTCCACCACCAGCGAGACTTTAGACGCATTTAGTTTAATGCTCAATTAATTAGGGCGTGGTAACCACAATCAAGTCCATAGTTTTCTCTCGATGTACTACGGAGTGGAGTAAGTGCATGCATGTGTGTACCCGAGGTGGAAGCACCACATGCATGTGTGTACGCATTATTTCCTCTAGTAATAGACGTCGTGTTATAACAACCAATGCTATTTTTCAGGCTGATCACTAGTCGCCTTGGTCCTAGAGATTTTTTTAAGCGCGCTCTATAGACAGTGACGAATGGAGTAGTATGAGCGGATTCAAAGAAGAGCGTATTGATGGTTGCTTCTTCCGAGAAACTTACAGTGGGAAAGGTGGGGCTTATGATTTGACTGCTCATTACTTGCTATTAATGCGGCGCAACGACCGGGCTGAGTCTCCCATGCGGTTGTGCACTACTCCCTCGGTTCT
This sequence comes from Triticum aestivum, assembly GCF_018294505.1. Classification (NCBI taxonomy): domain Eukaryota; kingdom Viridiplantae; phylum Streptophyta; class Magnoliopsida; order Poales; family Poaceae; genus Triticum; species Triticum aestivum. Next base: position 354,770,043 of record NC_057805.1, read on the forward strand.
TAAATATACTCCAGAGTATTTGTCTTTCTAGAGATTTCAACAAGTGACTACATACGAAGCAAAATGAGTGAATTTACACTCTAAAATATGCCCATTTGAAATTTGTAAAAAGACGAATATTTACGAACGGAGGAGTATAATTTTGTGCATGGCACATGGACCAGGATGCTGAAGAGGCTTCTGGCAATGCTATCAAGCTTCCAGCATTTGTTTACATAATTGACGTACTGTACAAATCATTTTCCAGCGACATGAAATTGTACAATGCTCTGAGCTTTCAGCTTTTGTTTCGTGTGTCTTGCCATCGGTGCTCTTTCGGAAACAATAAAAAACTAACTTCCTTGCTAATGCATCTCAATGATTAGCAGATCAGAGCTAATATTTACATCACAACTGAAGACGTGAGAAGGTGTTAAATTAAAATTGATCCATACTTCCATTGGCAGCAACGTCCCCTCAGCTCTGTCTAAATCAACAAGGCATGTTGGGAAAAAAGTAGCTATCTGGAGCATGCAACATTCCAATCATTTTGTGCAGTTCCACTAAAATAGAGCTGAGCATCCCTGGTCGAAAGATATTAAGTGTGATTACGATAATAGAGGATTTCTGATGAAACAACAAACACACAAATAGAAGCCGGTCACCTTTGCAGTCTCTCTTAAGACTAACTAGTTGGAGAAGATTAAGAAAATACTTGGAGAAGATTAGGCTCGGAGTTGGATGAGGAGGATAGAGCAAAACCAATCTCCCTTTGTGCAGTCGCACTGAAATGTAGAGACGTTGCCCGTGTGACATTTTAGTACAACTGCACAAAACACTCTTAAGAAAAAAGTAATTTGTGCAGTTCACCAAAAGGTCGCAATAGCAACGAGGTGAAATGGATAGCCCTGTTTACAAAAAAGAGGTAGAAAGGAAACAGTTACTGGCCAATAACAGTTGATGACACATACGATGACAAAAAAGAAGCATATTCCTTGTCCTAAGGGAAGATAACAACACAGTTGTGTTTATCTAAAATGGTGTGAGGATGAGATTGCAATACGGAAAGTACGCCGGACGAGCTACGTTTTGGGTAAAGAACTATGGAAGATCCACATGCAAGATTTTCCACATGCAGCGACGTGGGAAGACGGGCAGTGGAGCAAGGCCGAAGGGGATACCTGGGGGTTGTCGGGATGTAACTAGGTGAGCGGCAGCCGGCGGGATCTGCCCATACTGCGGCCGCGAGCAGGTGGCATAGGCCCTACCGCGCCGGAGCTTGGTCAGAGAGAATGGCGGGTACCGCAGATCGGGACGTGCTGCCTCGTCGCCGTCGAACGGAGAAACGATGCACATCCTCCCTTTCCACCGGCGGACGGGGTGCGGCCGGATCAGTGACACAACGGTGAGAGAGAGAGGTCGCCGCCGCCTTGTGTGAGATACTCTGAAGAGAGAAAAACCTAGGCAGACAGGCTCCATTGTATATAGTGGAGCGGACTACCTTTTTCTCCACAAAAATCATTTTATATTCTGTGTACGCGCCATTGAGCGATATAACTTTATTTAAAAATAACGCGCCAACGCATCAAGTCGAACTTTGTTTCCTGCACGCGTGGTACACGACCTCCGTAGGTAAACAACTGCTACACGCATTCAAATTAGCACGTGGGCTGCCATTTCGTACAGAAATGAGCTCCACCGTGTACCCGCGCGGGTGTGGCTGGGCACAAAGCGTGAGTACGTGCACCTATTCTCTTCGTGTATGTACACCACCTACGTGGGAGGGTGTGAGAGAGATACAAACGTAGAGAGATATAGTGTGTGGGTTCGTGAGTGTTTTGGGGGGGTCAATCAAAAAATGTAATATATGCAATCTGTGTGAAATAGAGTCCTGGATATATCATATATATAGAGGGGGCGATCCACGAGAAGAGAGTGGAGGTATCATCGGCTTGAGGTATTCATAGAATCGAAGAGAGGGATGATGATGATGATGATGTGTGTGCACGCGCGATCGATAAAGAGTGCCATCGAATTTGTGTGTGTCCATGTCAAAGATATAGAGTGGCTGGCCTACTGGAACGTGAGAGGGGACATGTGCAGTTTGTCTCTGTGGCATGGATACCTACCTATAGCGCTCGACTATCGGTGTGTGGTGGGGGGAGACCTAATTAACTATAGAGGTACAATGGCTGGTATATGTGTGGAGGAGGAGAGAGGCCTACCTTATGTATTAAGGGAGATCGATCGGCATCCATGCATATGTGTAGGAGAGGAATAAGGTTGGGAGAGAAACAGAGCTAGAGTGTTGGAGGGGGTGGTAGTGGAGTTGCTTCTAACAAATGGTGGGAGAGGCTTGCTAGACAAACGGAGGGCACGCCTGCAATATCAATAAGAGAGGGGATGGCTGCATGTCTGTGCACGTGCGTGTGAGAGACGAGTCAGGAGGCATGCACAAATGATAGGGGGGACGATATGGCTGTGGTAAGCAGATGTAACTACATAGGAAGATCAATCATCCTTTGTCAGAGAAAGGAGAGACATAACTTGTGAGGTACGTCGATCGATGGATGGGTGTAAAATAGTTAAAGTCGACCTAGGTATATGTAGGGAGATCGATCGGTGTACATGCATGTATGTGTTAGAAGAAAATAAGGCCCGGGGAGAAGGATAGAGAGAGAGGGATGCATCTAGGAGGTGGTGCGAGAGGCATACTATATCGAGGGGGAAGGAGTGTGCAAGTACGAGATCGATGAAAAGAGTGGTGGGAGTGAGGCATGGAAGGTGAGAAGAGAAGAGGGGAAGCTTGTGTTTGTGTTAGGCACACCTGGCTAGAGAGGCATATCGATCGATGTGTGTCGTAAAGAAGGAGCTGGGGGGCCTACATACACCGTGGGTGAACGACCTAAAGTGAAAAGACGAATTTGCGCGATGGAGCTAGAGAATGCCAAGCGAGGGTGAGAGGGATGCGGGCGTGTGCATGCACGAGAGAAAGTCAGCGCTAGCTACAAAGATAAGAGGATTGTGTGGGTGTAAAAGACGAATAGAGATCATAATTCATTATGAAAAGTGAATTCGGGTATTTGAAGAATTTATCATAGTGTTTTAAATTGATGCATGCGTGAATATATATAACGGTGATACACATGGTGTGGTTATGAACATGTTATACTACATATAATATATTTTATCTCTACTCTTATAAAAAAACAGAGTTGTTGATGATGCTGTGTGTGCCATCCTGCAATATAGGTCGACCGATTTATATCTGACGGATAGGAAGGAAACTATGGCAATTTTGAAAAAAGATACCCACACCCCTCTCCATATTTGCAAATAAGGCCTCCCCTCGATCATCTTGATGTTCCGTGGAACGCATGAGCATCTTGCTAGTACTACATATAATATATAGAACATTGATTATAATTTGGGCTAATGTGTGGCTTTTGCAGCTCGGCTAAATACTTGTCATAATGTAGGGGGCGGGGCACTATACTTTGTGTGATAAACATGGTGTACGTATGGAACATGGTTTAGATTATGAATATATAGTTAGTACATCAAATGTACTATTATTTGGAATCAACATCAAGTGTATTCAAAAAATTGAATTCGAGTTCATATAGTACACATATTTCATATCTATCTCTATAGTAATCATGTGGTGTGTTGTTAAGGTAATACACGAATGATGGTTGAAGTTGGCAACAATCATGATTGTAGATTCTTATTGAAATAGAGAAACAAATTCAAATTCAGTTCGAATTGCAGCGGTGGTATAGACATTTGGAATGCACTAAGATGTTGGTATGAGTAGGTTACATGCATTATACAGCCAACGAAAAAATTTAATTGGACATAACATGGATTCATACTCCCTCCTTCCATCTATATAGGGCCTAATGCATTTTTAAGACCGCATTTGACTACTGACAAGATTAATAGTACATGACATGCACAATGTGAAAATTATATCATTGAAAGCTCCTTTCACACACGAATTTAACGGTGTGCTTTGTGTAAGTTGCATGTCATATATTATTTCTCTAATATTTGGTCAAAGTTAGCCTCGAAAAACGCATTAGGCCCTATATAAATAGAAGGAGGGAGTAGCTTTGAATAGCATTTGTATAGTAAAACGGGACAAGACTATCTCTTTGTGTGGTGTGAATAGTTTTATTTTTTCGTCTTTTTTGTTGAGGGAAGTGCGAATTGATTTGGTACGTACAAGTACAATATTACACGTTAGGCTTGTCCCTAAAATTCAACCCACGCCTTGTTATATCCCGAAAATTCAGATATCGTGCTCCCAAAACTGGCGCCTTCATAACCCGCGCCTTACTATCCTTAAATTACAACACGCGCGAAAACTCCCTCCAGCTGTCAAATCCCGACACGCGAAATCCCCCTTCTAACCCTGAACCGAAAGGGCCGCTAGTTCGAACCGGTGGGGGTACTTTTGTAACACACCCTACATTTTTGACAAGCGCGTCCCTAAGTCATGGTTCCCCCTTCCCATCGCCTCCTTTTCGCCATTCGAAATCCCAGGCCGCCATAACCTCTCCGCTCTAGCCGCGAAACCCCACCCTCCTCCATCCGCCACCTCACCGCTGCCCAGCCGGAGCCTCTTCCCCGATGACGTCGTCCACCGCAACAGCTCGACATCCCTCGTCCACTCCCCGGATGAGGATCCATCGTCCATCTCGTCGTCCCGCCGGTTCAGCCGCCCCGTCCTCCACCTCCAAGGAGCTGCTCCGACGATTGCCTCGTCTATCGCGGCTGCTCCATCCCCACAGCGCCGCCTTAACCTGCTCCACTGGAACCGCAGCATCCTCACCGACTCCTCGGACGAAGCCGAGGCCTACTCGGCGCCACCAAAGAGGTTGTACACTCATCGCATCGCACCTTCTCATTAACTCGACCTCCCGGCACTGACGGTGCTCCATCCCGCACCCCCAAGGAGCGGCTACCTCAAAGCCGGCGCCGCTGGCGACATCTCCATGGCGGCTCTCCCCCAGTGTGAGGCCCCTTCGCGGCAGCGTCCATACCAGCCGGATCTGCTGCTGCTGCTCCGGCTCTCGCTCGCGCTACTGCTGCTGCTCCCCCCTCACTCGTGCTGCTGCTCTGCTCCGATTAGCTACACTTCAGTCGACTGAATCGACTTTTGGTTCAGTCAATTTTTAGGGGGTGGGGGGGGCTCGCCGGAGTTAAGGAAGAACCACCCGCAGCGGGGAGGGGGACTCGCTGGAGAGGTACCCCACTATCTATCTTAGGGTTCTGGGTGGGAGCGGTGCTCGCCGGCGGTTGATACGTCCATTTTGCATCATGCTTTTATATCAATATTTATTGCATTATGGGCTGTTATTACACACTATGTCACAATACTTATGCCTATTCTCTCTTATTTTACAAGGTTAACATAAGGAGGGAGAATGCCGGCAGCTGGAATTCTGGGCTGGAAAAGGAGCAAATATTAGAGACCTATTCTGCACAACTCCAAAAGTCCTGAAACTCCATGAAAATTCTTTTTGGAAATAATAAAAAATACTGAGCGGAAGAAATACCAGAGGGAGCCCACACCCTGGCCACGAGGGTGGGGGCGCGCCCTACCCCCTGGGCGCGCCCCCCTGCCTCATGGGCCCCCTGTTGGCCCTCCGGTGCCCATCTTCTGCTATAAGAAGTCTTTTGTCCAAAGAAAAATCAAAAGCAAGCTTTTGGGACGAGACTCCGCCGCCACGAGGCGGAACCAATCTAGGGCTCTGGCAGAGCTGTTCTGGCGGGGACACTTCCCTTCGGGAGGGGGAAATCATCGCCATCGTCATCACCAACGCTCCTCTCATCGCGAGAGGGCAATCTCTATCAACATCTTCACCAGCACCATCTCCTCTCAAACCCTAGTTCATCTCTTGTATCCAATTCTTGTCTCCAAGTCTGGGATTGGTACGTATAGTTTGCTAGTAGTGTTGATTACTCCTTGTAGTTGATGCTAGTTGGTTTATTTGCTGGAAGATCATATGTTCAGATCCAATATGCATATTAATACCCCTCTGATTATGAACATGAATATGCTTTGTGAGTAGTTACGTTTGTTCCTGAGGACATGGGAGAAGTCTTTCTATTAGTAGTCATGTGAATTTGGTATTCGTTCGATATTTTGATGAGATGTATGTTGTCTCTCCTCTAGTGGTGTTATGTGAACGTCGACTACATGACACTTCACCATTATTTGGGCCTAGAGGAAGGCATTGGGAAGTAATAAGTAGATGATGGGTTGCTAGAGTGACAGAAGCTTAAACCCTAGTTTATGCGTTGCTTCGTAAGGGGCTGATTTGGATCCATATGTTTCATGCTATGGTTAGGTTTACCTTAATACTTCTTTTGTAGTTGCGGATGCTTGCAATAGGGGTTAATCATAAGTGGGATGCTTGTTCAAGTAAGAACAGCACCCAAGCACCGGTCCACCCACATATCAAATTATCAAAGTACCGAACGCGAATCATATGAACGTGATGAAAACTAGCTTGACGATAATTCCCATGTGTCCTCGGGAGCGCTTTTCTCTATATAAGAGTTTGTCCAGGCTTGTCCTTTGCTACAAAAAGGATTGGGCCACCTTTCTGCACTTTATTTACTTTTTTTACTTGTTGCTCGTTACAAATTATCTTATCACAAAACTATATGTTACCTATAATTTCAGTGCTTGCAGAGAATACCTTGCTGAAAACCGATTATCATTTCCTTCTGCTCCTCATTGGGTTCGACACTCTTACTTATCGAAAGGACTACGATAGATCCCCTATACTTGTGTGTCATCAAGTCTCTTTTCTGGCGCCGTTGCCGGGGAGTGAAGCGCCTTTGGTAGGTGGAATTTGGTAAGGAAAATTTTATATAGTGTGCTGAAATTTATTGTTACTTGTTACTATGGAAAGTAATCCTCTGAGGGGCTTGTTCGGGGTATCTTCACCCCGACCAGTAGAGCAAAGAGTTGCTCCTCAACCTATTGAACCTACTAAAAATGAAAATGTCTACTTTTAAATTCCTTCGGATATGATATAAAAACTGCTAGCTAATCCTTTTGCAGGAGACGGAACAATGCATCCTGATGAGCACCTAATATATGTGGATGAAGTTTGTGGATTATTTAAGCTTGCAGGTGAGCCCGATGATGTTATTAAGAAGAAGGTCTTCCCTTTATCTTTGAAGGGAGATGCATTGACATGGTATAGGCTATGTGATGATATGGGATCATGGAACTACAAACGATTGAAATTGGAATTTCATCAGAAGTTTTATCCTATGCATCTTGTTCATCATGATCGCAATTATATATATAATTTTTGGCCTCGCGAAGGAGAAAGCATCGTTCAAGCTTGGGGGAGGCTTAAATCAATGTTATATTCATGCCCCAATCATGAGCTCTCAAGAGAAATGATTATTCAAAAATTTTATGCTCGGCTTTCCGACAACAATCGCACCATGCTCGATACTTCTTGTGTTGGCTCTTTTATGATGAAGACTATTGAATTAAAATGGGATTTATTGGAAAGAATTAAACGCAACCCTGAAGATTGGGATCTCGATGAAGGTAAGGAGTCAGGTATGACACCTAAGTTTGATCGTGTTAAATCTTTTATGGATACCGATGTTTTCCGTAAATTTAGCACTAAATATGGACTTGACTCTGAGATAGTAGCTTCTTTCTGTGAATCTTTTGCTGCTCACGTTGATCTCCCTAAGGAGAAGTGGTTTAAATATCATCCTCCCATAGAAGTAAAAGTAACTGCACCTATTAAAGTTGAAGAAAAGACTATCACTTATAATGATCCTATTGTTCCTACTGCTTATGTTGAGAAACCACCTTTCCCTATTAGAATAAAGGATCATGCTAAAGCTTCAATTGTGGTTCATAAGAGCAATATTAGAACCTATACACCTCCTTAGCAAGTTAAAGTGGAACCTAATATTGCTATTGTTAAAGATCTCTTGTCTGATAATATTGATGGGCATGTTATTCATTTCTGTAATGAAACTGCTAGAATTGCCAAACCTTGTGCTAAAGATAAACATAGACCTGTGGTAGGCATGCCTGTTATTTATGTTAAAATAGGAGATCATTGTCATCATGGCTTATGGGACATGGGTGCTAGTGCTAGTGCAATACCTATTGACTTATACAAAGAAATTATGCATGATATTGCACCTGCTGAGTTAGAAGATATTGATGTAACTATTAAGCTTGCTAATAGAGATACTATATCACCAATTGGAATTGTTAGAGATGTTGAAGTCTTGTGGGGGAAAACTAAATATCCTGCTGATTTTCTTGTTCTTGGTTCCCCACAAGATAGCTTTTGTCCCATTATATTTGGTAGACCCTTCTTGAACACTGTTAATGCTAGGATAGACTGCGAAAAGGATGTTGTTACTATTGGTTTAGGTGATATGTCTCATGAGTTTAACTTTTATAAATTTCGTAGACAACACCGTGAAGAGGAATTGCCTAGTAAACATGAAATTATTGGTCTTGCTTCTATTGCCGTACCTCCTAGTGACCCTTTAGAACAATATTTGCTAGACCATGGAAATGATATGTTTATGAATGAAAGAAGGGAAATAGATGAAGTATTCTTTAAACAGGAGCCCATCCTAAAACACAATTTGCCTGTTGAAATCCTAGGGGATTCTCCTCCACCCAAGGGTGATCCCGTGTTTGAGCTCAAACCGTTGCCTGATACTCTTAAATCTGCTTATCTTGATGAGAAAAAGATATATCCTGTTATTATTAGTGCTAACCTTTCAGAGCATTAAGAAGAGAGATTATTGAAAACTCTGAAGAAGCACCGCGCTGCTATTGGATATACTCTTGATGATCTTAAGGGCATTAGCCCCACTCTATGCCAACACAAAATAAATTTGGAGAAAGATGCCAAACCAGTTCGTGATCACCAACAACGGCTGAATCCTAAGATGAAAGAAGTGGTAATAAAGAAATACTAAAGCTCCTTGAAGCAGGTATAATCTATCCCGTTGCTGATAGTCAGTGGGTAAGTCCTGTCCATTGTGTCCCTAAGAAGGGAGGTATTACTGTCGTTCCTAATGATAAAGATGAATTGATTCCACAAAGAATTATTACAGGTTATAGGATGGTAATTGATTTCCGCACATTAAATAAAGCTACTAAAAAATATCATTACCCCTCACCTTTTATCGATCAAATGCTAGAAAGATTATCCAAACATACACATTTTTGCTTTCTAGATGGTTATTCTGGTTTCTCTCAAATACCTGTGTCAGCCGATGATCAATCAAAGACCACTTTTACTTGCCCTTTCGGCACTTTTGCTTATAGACGTATGCCTTTTGGTTTATGTAATGCACCTCCTACCTTTCAAAGATGCATGATGGCTATATTCTCTGACTTTTGTGAAAAGATGTGTGAGGTTTTCATGGATGATTTCACCGTTTATGGATCCTCTTTTGATGATTGCTTTAGCAACCTTGATCGAGTTTTGCAGAGATGTGAATAAACTAATCTTGTCTTGAACTGGGAGAAGTGTCACTTTATGGTTAATGAAGGTATTGTCTTGGGGCATAAAATTTCTGAAAGAGGTATTGAAGTTGATAAAGCCAAGGTTGATGCTATTGAAAAGATGTCATGTCCCAAGGACATCAAAGGTATAAGAAGTTTCCTTGGTCATGCCGGTTTTTATAGGAGGTTTATTAAGGACTTCTCAAAAATTTCTCGGCCTCTGACTAATTTATTACAAAAAGATATACCATTTGTCTTTGATGATGATTGTGTAGAAGCATTTGAAATACTTAAGAAAGCATTGATCTCTGCACCTATTGTTCAGCCACCTGATTGGAATTTACCCTTTGAAATTATGTGTGATGCTAGTGATTATGCTGTAGGTGTTGTTGTAGGCAAAGAGTTGATAAAAAATGAAATGTTATTCAATATGCTAGTAAAACTCTAGACAATGCTCAGAGAAATTATGCTACTACTGAAAAAGAATTCTTAGCAGTTGTATTTGCTTGTGATAAGTTCAGACCTTATATTGTTGATTCTAAAGTAAATATTCACATTGATCATGTTGCTATTAAATATCTTATGGAAAAGAAAGATGCTAAACCTAGACTTATTAGATGGGTTCTCCTGCTACAAGAATTTGATTTGCATATTATTGATAGAAAGGGAGCTGAGAACCCCATTGCAGACAACTTGTCTAGGTTAGAAAATGTTCTTGATGACCCACTACCTATTGATGATAGCTTTCCTGATGAACAATTAAATGTCATAAATGCTTCTCGTACTACTCCATGGTATGCTGATTATGCTAATTACATTGTTGCTAAATTTATACCACCTAGTTTCACATACCAGCAAAAGAAAATGTTTTTCTATGATTTGAGACATTACTTTTGGGATGACCCACATCTTTATAAAGAAGGAGTAGATGGTGTTATCAGACGTTGTGTACCTGAGCATGAACAGGAACAGATCCGACGCAAGTGTCACTCCGAGGCTTATGGAGGACACCACGCTGGAGATAGAACTGCACATAAGGTATTGCAATCCGGTTTTTATTGGCCTACTCTCTTCAAGGATGCCCGTAAGTTTGTCCTATCTTGTGATGAATGTCAAAGAATTGGTAAAGTAGACGTCAAGAAATGCCTATGAATTATTCACTTGTTATTGAACCATTTGATATTTGGGGCTTTAATTATATGGGACCGTTTCCCGCCTCTAATGGATATACACATATTTTAGTTGCTGTTGATTACATTACTAAGTGGGTAGAAGCTATTCCAACTAGTAGTGCTGATCATAACACTTCTATTAAGATGCTTAAAGAAGTTATTTTTCCGAGGTTTGGAGTCCCTAGATATTTAATGACTGATGGTGGTTCACATTTTATTCATGGTGCTTTCCTTAAAAAGCTTGCTAAGTATGATGTTAATCATAGAATTGCATCTCCTTATCATCCACAGTCTAGTGGTCAAGTAGAATTGAGCAATAGAGAGCTCAAATTAATTTTGCAAAAGACTGTTAATAGATCTAGAAAGAATTGGTCCAAGAAACTTGATGATGCATTATGGGCCTATAGAACTGCATATAAAAATCCTATTTGTATGTCTCCGTATAAAATGGTTTATGGAAAAGCATGTCACTTACCCTCGAACTAGAACATAAGGCATATTGGGCTATTAAAGAGCTCAATTATGATTTCAAACATGCCGGTGAGAAGAGGTTATTTGACATTAGCTCACTTGATGAATGGAGAACCCAAGCCTATGAGAATGCCAAGTTGTTTAAAGAAAAAGTTAAAAGATGGCATGACAAAAGGATACAAAAGCGTGAGTTTAATGTAGGTGATTATGTATTGCTATACAACTCTCGTTTAAGATTTTTTGCAGGGAAACTTCTCTCTAAATGGGAAGGTCCTTACGTTATCGAGGAGGTCTATCGTTCTGGTGCCATAAAAATCAACAACTTTGAAGGCACAAATCCGAAGGTGGTGAACGGTCAAAGAATCAAACATTATATCTCAGGTAATCCTATAAATGTTGAAACCAATGTTATTGAAACCGTAACCCCGGAGGAATACATAAGGGACACTTTCCGGAACATTTCAAACTCCGAAAAGGAATAGGTATGTGGTACGGTAAGTAAACCGACTCCAAAACAGTTCTAATGGCAATTTTTCGCCGTTTTGGAATATTTAGAAAAATAGAAAAACAAGAAGCAGTCCGGGAAGGACACGAGGCCTCCACGAGGGTGGTGGGCGCACCCTACCCCCCTGGGCGCGCTCCCTGCCTCGTGGGCATCTCGTGCGCTCTCTGGACTCCGTTTTCTTGCACGATACATATTTTGGTCGGTAAAAATTCATTATATAATCTCCCGGAGGTTTTGACCATCGTATCACGCAATTGTCCTCTGTTCTTGTTTCGAGTTGTTTTATGTCAGGGTTGTCAAGGCCAGGCATCATGTCGTCACCCTCCTCCAGCAATGGTGACAATGATGCTTGGCTAATGAAGATAGAGCTGAAGAGGGAAGAACCCCCGGAGATCAACAAGGATGAAGGGATCAAGAAGTCCACGGAGGACCAAGTTCCGGCAACAGAAGACATCCGTCAACTTGATCACAATCTTCTTACCCCAACTAAGATCGAAGCTTTTAAGATGATTGAGTTAGCTCGTATACAAAACAAGTATCTCACACGTGAAAATATTTTGTTGAAGGAGCATATCGTTGCACTCAAGGGCATTATCCGCAAGTTGGAGGATCTCTTACGCTCGATGTGCGACTACCCATCATCACCATCATCTTCACCACCTCCGAAGAAAGAGACATAATCACATGGGTATGGGCACTCCCCTTGGCAACTGCCAAGCATGGGGGAGGTGCCCCGGTATCGTATCACCACCACATCTCCTATCTTTACCGTTTTTCTTAGTTCGATCCTTTTTAGTATTATCTTAATCTAGTAGAATAAAGTTTTAGTATGATCTATTTTTGAGTTTTGCTTTATGATCCCTTTATGTAATCGAGTCAGTGAGCTATATAATAAAGATTAGTGTTGAGTCAAGGGCTTGATTATTTTGCTATGATCTTGAGGGAATAAAAGGAAGAGAAAAGAATAAAAAGAAATAAAAAGAGATCATATTGATCTTATGGAGAGTAATGACTTCACATAGAAAGAGTATGATGATTAAAAGTTGTTGAGAGTTGACAAACATAGCTTCGGTCATCGCTGCAATTAATAGGAAGTAATAAAGAAAGAGAGGTTTCACATATAAATATACTATCTTGGACATCTTTTATGATTGGGAGCACTCATTAAAATATGACATGCTAAAGAGTTGATGTTGGACAAGGAAGACAACGTAATGGGTTATGTTTTCTTATATCTGAGATAAAGTATATTGTCATGGATCATCCAACATGTTGAGCTTGCCTTTCCCCCTCATGCTTCCCTCTGCGAAGGGCCTATCTTTTATTATCTTCTACCTTATGCAAGAGTCATGGTGATCTTCACCTTTCCTTTTTACATTTTATCCTTTGGCAAGCACGGTGTGTTGGAAAGATCCTGATATATATATATATCCAATTTGATGTGCGTTAGCATGAACTATTATTGTTGACATTACCCTTGAGGTAAGAGGTTGGGAGGCGAAACTATAAGCCCCTATCTTTCTCTGTGTCCGATTAAAACTCCGTAACCACAAGTATTGTGTGAGTGTTAGCAATTGTGAAAGAATAAATGATAGTTGAGTATGTGGACTTGCTAAAAAGCTCTGACATAGACTCTTTCTGATGTTATGATAAATTGCAATTTCTTCAATGACTGAGATTATAGTTTGTTAGTTCTCAATAAAGTTTCTGATTCATACTTTGCCTTGTGAATAGATTATTACTTGAGCATAAAAAATCATATGACAATATCCATATATGTTGCTGTTATGAGATTAACCATGATGCCTGCATGTCCGTATTTTATTTTATCGACACCTCTACCTCTAAACACGTGGACATATTTATCGTTATCGGTTTCCGCATGAGGACAAGCGAGGTCTATTTTGCATCATGCTTTTATATCAATATTTATTGCATTATGGGCTGTTATTACACACTATGTCACAATACTTATGCCTATTCTCTCTTATTTTACAAGGTTTACATAAGGAGGGAGAATGCCGGCAGCTGGAATTCTGGGCTTGAAAAGGAGCAAATATTAGAGACCTATTCTTCACAACTCCAAAAGTCCTGAAACTCCACGAAAGTTATTTTTGGAAATAATAAAAAATACTGAGCGGAAGAAATACCAGAGGGGGCCCACACCCTGGCCACGAGGGTGGGGGGCGCGCCCTACCCCCTTGGGCGTGCCCCCTGCCTCATGGGCCCCCTGTTGGCCCTCCGGTGCCCATCTTCTGTTATATGAAGTCTTTCGTCCGAAGAAAAATCATAAGCAAGCTTTCGGGACGATACTCCGCCGCCACGAGGCGGAACCAACTAGGGCTCTGGTAGAGCTGTTCTGGCGGGGACACTTCCCTTCGGGAGGGGGAAATCATCGCCATCGTCATCACCAATGCTCCTCTCATCGCGAGAGGGCAATCTCCATCAACATCTTCACCAGCACCATCTCCTCTCAAACCCTAGTTCATCTCTTGTATCCAATTCTTGTCTCCAAGTCTGGGATCGGTACCTGTAGTTTGCTAGTAGTGTTGATTACTCCTTGTAGTTGATGCTAGTTGGTTTATTTGGTGGAAGATCATATGTTCAGATCCAATATGCATATTAATACCCCTCTGATTATGAACATGAATATGCTTTGTGAGTAGTTACGTTTGTTCCTGAGGACATGGGAGAAGTCTTGCTATTAGTAGTCATGTGAATTTGGTATTCGTTCGATATTTTGATGAGATGTATGTTGTCTCTCCTCTAGTGGTGTTATGTGAACGTCGACTACATGACACTTCACCATTATTTGGGCCTAGAGGAAGGCATTGGGAAGTAATAAGTAGATGATGGGTTGCTAGAGTGACAGAAGCTTAAACCCTAGTTTATGCGTTGCTTCGTAAGGGGCTGATTTGGATCCATATGTTTCATGCTATGGTTAGGTTTACCTTAATACTTCTTTTGTAGTTGCGGATGCTTGCAATAGGGGTTAATCATAAGTGGGATGCTTGTTCAAGTAAGAACAGCACCCAAGCACCGGTCCACCCACATATCAAATTATCAAAGTACCGAACGCGAATCATATGAACGTGATGAAAACTAGCTTGACGATAATTCCCATGTGTCCTCGGGAGCGCTTTTCTCTATATAAGAGTTTGTCCAGGCTTGTCCTTTGCTACAAAAAGGATTGGGCCACCTTGCTGCACTTTATTTACTTTTGTTACTTGTTGCTCGTTACAAATTATCTTATCACAAAACTATCTGTTACCTATAATTTCAGTGCTTGCAGAGAATACCTTGCTGAAAACCGCTTATCATTTCCTTCTGCTCCTCGTTGGGTTCGACACTCTTACTTATCGAAAGGACTACGATAGATCCCCTATACTTGTGGGTCATCAGCGGTGGTGGGGCGGTGGCGTGGGGATCACCGGAGAAAAAGCTTGGCGTGGGGGGAGGCCTAGAGGGCTGGCCAGGGCGGCGGCGGACCGGCGGTGGGGAGTTGTTTCGGAGCGGCGAGGCGGCGGCGAACCGGCAGTGGGGAGTTGTTTCGGGGCGGCGAGGCGGCGGCGGACCGGCGGTGGGGAGTTGTTTCGGGGTGGCGAGGCGGCGCGGGGTTCGGCCGGTGGTGGCTGGCGGCTCGGGGGGTGCATGTTGAAGCCGAACTGCAGGCCCTCCCTAAACTATCCCATGTGAAGTGCCTCTCTGCTACCATTGCATTCAGTTTTGACAGTAACATTCAGATTCCATAGTAAATTTCAGTTTCGATAGTTAAGTTCAGAGTCAACAGTTTTTACCTCATCTGTTGTAGTCAGGTGGTTTTTGGCAATATAAATTTTACATCTATCACTTTTTGGTAATGCATTTTACATCATCTATTGGACATCCTATTAGAATCCCACTTGAGATTAACGATGTCTATCTTGTGCTGCTTTAGCCTTGACGTCTTACGGCTCCCCGGAGCTGCTCCAACAACGGAACGATCCATCACAACAGAGCAGTGCCCTAGACGCCGTCTACAGATTCCTCAGGTCTTCCTCCACACCTCCGACAGCCACCTCTGCCTCAACTTCTTCAGTGACCAACCCAATGATGCTGAGGTCGAGACGGCTACGGAAAGAGGTCGTACACTTGTCGCATCACTTATTACTCTACATTCATGTCAATCCATTAGGGCTATTTTCGTTCAACGGAAAAACATAGCAATAGGAAATTTTCCTATGGCACTCTACTATTCAATTATTCATGCATTTTGTTGAAAGGAATGGAGCAAAACATCCACCTGGACCTACTTTTCAAAATCCTATGCATGAAAACAAGACCAAGTGCATTAGTGGCAGAATAACATTCTAACTGTACACGCTTTCATATGGTTTCACTTTATTTTGGCCATGTTTCTTTGCATTCCTCTGCTCCTCCAATTCCTATGAACCAAACACCCAAGTTGACAGAAATCATGTGTTCACAAATGCTCTGTTTCCCATGTGCATTCCTATCCTATTCCGGTGTTTTTCCTCCTATCCCTGCGTTTTTTGAATCATGCAAGCCAAATGAGCCCTTACAGAATTACTTCAGTTACAGGTAGGTGTCGAAGAAAACTTTGTGTGGTTTGTCCTGCTCCTGCCGCGACGTCGTCCACCTCACCTTAGTTGCTCCATCGACAGAAGCATCCACCAAACCAGACATCACGACTCCTGACCGTCTTTCGCCGCCTCAGATCTCCTTCCCTGCCACCGGCACCCACCGCAACGGCATCACCATCATCGACTCAACAGATGAACCCGACGAGTACACGGGTCCACAAGAGAGGTCGCACACTTTTGTTTCTGCTTATGTTATGCATTGCTTAATATTACCTGCTACTTTATTGTCCCGTTCACCTCTTAGACTCCAAGTCAGGTCCAAATTGATGTTCAAACTTGAGTTCTAAATTAGTTGTGGGTCACATATCGAGGCAGCAATGAATAGTATCTATGTCTAATATCTGGTTCACCTAGGGTATGCCTATGTTGTTCATCATGGGTGGGAAAGAAATAGTAAAGCAATCATCATCTGTTTTTTTATTAAATTAAAGCAATCATCAGCCTGCTATCATTATTTTTGGATCCATCCATTGGTTGTTACCATTACTCTAGATTTTTGCATGCTCTCCTTACATAATCTCACTATATTTTTTGTATGCATGTCAGATATTGTACACAGTCATGCTGAACATGTAGAGAAAAAGAGAAGAGTTTTGCGCGGCAATACAATGTCATGCAGACATCGCTCCATGGTGGGTTCAATGGCAAACCATCCCCCCCTCTCTAGATTGTAATCCAGAGGAAGATATCTATTCTGAGGCAGATTCAGACGCAGCTGACCACTCCTATTTACCCCCCAAGGTGTTTGCTCTAACTTGGCATGATGATGTTAGTCATATCAAGCATATGTTGCCTTGCATTGCCTACTTTCGACATCATATATGTCATCTGTTTAGTTTCAATATCATAAATGGGAATTATGCAGTCTCATGTCTTTTAGCCAGCCATAATATATGTGAAATGTGCAATGCCATCCTGTTTAACCAGGCATCATATATTTGAATGATATCTTTCCCATCCTTTTCTTCATTAAATTTCCATTTGTCGACAATGTTTGTACATTAAACTACTCTTCCTGTGAATCAGCCATTTGAGTGGGTGATGGAAAAATCTGGAGTGAAAACAAGGCCTTCAAAGCAGACAGTGCTACCTGTCGAAGCAGATCTCTTGCTGGGTCCCGATAGCTCCTCGGAGATGGATTCAGAGACAGATGACCAGTCCTATTCCCCCACCGAG
This sequence comes from Triticum aestivum, assembly GCF_018294505.1. Classification (NCBI taxonomy): domain Eukaryota; kingdom Viridiplantae; phylum Streptophyta; class Magnoliopsida; order Poales; family Poaceae; genus Triticum; species Triticum aestivum. The sequence goes on from NC_057805.1 coordinate 354,787,518, forward strand.
GTGTATGCTCTAACTTGGCACGATTCTACTGCTCATATCATGCATATGGTGTCTTGCATTGCATAGTTTAGACATCATAAACACAATATTCAACACCATGTTCTTAGTTCAGACATCATATATCACTACAAAAAAAAATACACTTCCGTGATGATACGAGTTTGTCACAGTAGGTCGCGTTTTTTGTCATGCATGTACATCCATGACAAATTTATGACAGAATCAAGATAGTCATACCTATGCTGTCGTAGAAGTGTTCCATGACATTACCAAAATTATCATCACGGAAGTGTCCACTTCCATGACGATAAATCACGCGTCACAGAAGTGCTTTCGTCAAGGGTGACCGACACGTGGCATCCACCGTAACGGAACGCCGTTAAGCTATCGAGTCGGGATTTGGATCCGATAACCCGTTAACAACCCCGACCAATGGGGATTTTCCACGTGTAAAATCATCATTGGCTGGAGGAAACACGTGTCGGCTCATCGTTGGGACAGATGTCATCAACTCATTGGACAAAAGGCGCCTATGATACGTCGACACATAGCACGGCCCAACAGAGGCCCATTCCTGTGAAAAGGCCGGGCCGTTTGACTTGGTCAAAAGGTGGCGGGCCGGCCCATGGAAAGCCTGTTAACGACATGTTCGCATATAGCCCATTTACAGCCCGCTAACCCAAGGCCCGTTACGCCCTATCCGAATTAGGCCCAGTAGTGTCATCTGGGCCATCCAATATGATTCCAGCCCGTTTTCACCTCTGCCCCATGTATGGGCCATGACGTCTTTCGGCCCATATGAGGCCCTATGTAACTCTTGGCCTATTAACGGCCCGTGGTGAAACTGGCCCGTAATGAACAGTGTATCACTTTACACCCATTAACGGCCCGTGGTGAAACTGGCCCGTAATGAATAGTGTATCACTTTATACCCATTAACGGCCCGTTATTCCGTTGGGCCGTTTCCAGCCCATGCTATCTTTCGGCCTTCTCAGAGCCCATTTATTCTTGGGCTCATTTCCAGCATTCGTTTACTTACGGCCCATTACTGTCATTTTCTGCTTGTGGGCCAAATTCAGCCCGTGGTTATAGTCGGCCCGTTTGTGGTCCGTTAATACGTTGGGCCGTTTTCATAGCGTCATCAAATACGGCCTATTAATGATGGCCCGTTATGGTCGGCCCATGAACGGACGATTCCAACTCTAGCCCGTTTACGGCCATAATGCGGCCTGTTATTGGCCCATGTTTGGCCAATCAATCATACGGCCCGTATAAGGCCCATTGATGATACGGCCCGTAGAAGGCCCATTGTTTCTACGGCCCGTAGAAGGCCTACTGCTTCTACGGCCCGTAGAAGGCCCACTGTTTCTATGGCCCGTAGGAGGCCCAGCGTCACTATAGTAAATATTAGCCCATGGTTATTGTGGCCTAATTTTAAAAAATAGGTTATTGCAGCCACTAGCAAACCGCGGAAAAAGAACTGCACTTACTACAAGCAAACAAATAAACAAGACAACAAGGAAATAAATAAGCAAGAAACTTATGCTAGGCTATCACGGCTATTGCACATATTACATCCACTGGGCATCAAAGTTCGCCACCAGTGATCATAAAGCGCAACGAAGAAGCAGATTACAAAAACTGGGCACCATTGCAGCATAACAAAATAATCCTGAACCGAGATCACTTCCAAGACAGTTCAAGAAAGGTTAGCCTTGCGGGGGAACTGCTGCGCAAGCTGCTGAGCAAGGCTATGAGACCGGCCTAGCATGTCGGTCATAGCTTCCAGGTGTAGCTGTTTAGCGATGAGGTTCTCATTGGTGTTCTCCGCAATCTTTCTTAGAGATAGGACTTCTAGTCGAAGTTGAGTTGTAGAATGCCTTTCTGCTAGAACTTGGGACTGAAGAAGTCGAACTGATTCAGACAACGAATTCTGTGAGCTTGTCTAACTGTTAGTCTCAAGTAACTTGAACACTACATCAAGACAAGACTTTGGGGTTGTCTCGCTATCTTCAAGATGTTTTGCCTTCTTTGCTGCAATATATGTTGGGTTTGTCTCACAGCCTTCAGCAAACTTGTGCATGCCATCAGGCATATCACCCTGAAACAAAGCAGAGAGATGACAGGTTTTGCATGTGTATAAACAAAGATGATAACTGTTCTGTCAATTCTATCCAATTTCAAATTAGAAAATAAAGAGTAAGTTCAAAATATCAATAGCATAATTTGGCATTGTTCATAATGCGGGGAGCTTCACCACACTACTGGATTATCATGTCAACATAACAAGCATAGATGAAGGGCAAAGAAAATCATTGTATCTATTTTGGATAATGTGCATGGCATGTTGTTCATATCATCAGCCACATCAGTAAGATAAAACAGGAGATGACAAGGTGCAAACGTGGGCTGCTTCACCACACACTGGATTATAGATCCACAAAAACAAGCATACATATAGGGAGTATTAAGTAATGTGCATGGTATGAATAAGGAATTTGGTTTTACAAGTAAAACTTAGAACTTACGGTTCTTACGAACATGCATTTTGGTAGAAACAGCAAACTAAACGGCAGTAAACGATAGGGAGTATGAGCAAATTAAACAGCAGTTAAGGATAAAGGCTTTAGAAGGACTGACTTACATTAATAGTTAACACCGGCTTTATAATGCCCTTCTCCATGTCAAGGGAAGGATAACTCAAGAATTTCAGCATAGAATCTTCTTCATAAGCATTGCCTGTACTCTACATTTTGTAGAGAGTAATTATAGATATGATAATACTGGAAGGGATAGAGGATAATGAAGATAAGATGCAGATTGATGCTACATAATCAACTACCAATCCCTGGGAGTACAAGCGTTACAGGACAAAATGTACTGACAAGAGCAATGGGCTACACTTCTGCACTGGCATTGTCTGTGTATTCTACTTGTTGGTAAGATTAAATATAGATCTGATCTTTTTTAGTAAATGGTGGGCGAGGGAGATAAGATGCAGAATGCTACAAAATGAACCAATCCCTCTTCCCATAATACAAGAGTGTTTTGAACACTGGTGTACTGTACAAAACGTTCTTATATTATGGGACGGAGGGAGTAGTTGTTAATGTAAGTACAGTGATAGACCACGTTCAGTCCTTACAAGAGTACTGCAGAGCTAAACCTCTTCAAAAGCATTGGGTTGATTCTAAATTTATGTAAGAGTCCATACGGATCTTATAATGTCCACCAAATGGACGATTACGAGGCTAACATGTGCAGTGATGCTACATAATCAAACAGCTATGAAAGTAAGTATGGTCATACAGGGCAAGAGGTACTCACAAGAGCAATGCAGTGTGCAGTATAGTTGCGAGATTCTGTGGTCCCTTGAGAACGAATGTTCTTCTGCTAATAATTTTCGTACAAGTGAGACATTAAGGCAAATGCAGAAATGTAGTTCAAATTGTGATGTGATATCATAGACAGTACCTTACGCTGCAGCCGAGACCAATGTGTAACAAGATTATTCCAGTCACCGTCGGATAAATGTAGCACCGGAGACTTTACAGAAATTTCGTTCAGAGGCTTGCCATCGAAGTGCGCTTGCCTCAGGTAGGAACGATACTTCATCAATGAGTGCTTGAAAAGCGCAACCAACCCTTGCTCGTCATCACAATCCAGTTTGCTCCTCTCCTATTTAAAAGAATGAAATCTTGTGTCTTCTGTCAGCAAAAACATATGCAGTAATGACCATGAATAACATTAGTACATTACTTACGCGTAAGTTGCGGAGGAAGACTGGAAATTGTTCTGTGTCTGCGGTATAATCTTTCCATGAAGGAAAGATGCGCACAAAGTTCCTGACAACAACATAAGCTTCGTCTTCTAAACTGGGAAGAAATGGAACAGGGGTCCTATTTGCTGCAATTGGGGCTCTCTCTGGTTCGAAAAGGGATTTGGCAACTGGATTTGGTGTACTCTTTGCTGGAATGGGGTTTTTGCGTCGTACAGCTAGTGCTATGGCAACTGGCATAATCATACTGTTTGCTGCAGTTGGGATCTGCTGAGTTGGGGCATCAGAAATGACCAGCGTAGTAGGGCTAGAGTCTGCTAGAGTTGGGGTATTTTGTGGGTCAGGTGATATTGCAACTACACCTAATGGGCTATTTGATTTATCAGGTGCCACTACCTTTTCCAAATACTTTGCTTGTGCTCCTCCACGATCAGCAATCGCCCTCTTCCTTTTGAATGTCTGATACCAAGAACAGCATTTGAATGGATAAATATGGTATCATGACAGATGGAATATGTACTGAAAATGGATAGGCAAGGCGTATTCACATACACGATGTGTAAACTAAGCTAATGGCAGTTCAACAAAGTAGAAGCAATGCAAAGCATCAGTTGCAAGATATGTGCGAGTAATGTCACCTTGGAAAGTTAGAGCAAGTACCTTGATGGGTGAATAACATAGGGCATCTTCCTCTGACTCCTCCACTAGGGAGCTACATTGACTTAGGTCTCCCTCTAGCTCAGAATCACTGTTAGGATCATATTCTGAGCATGAATCTGTAGGTGGAGAGCGTTTGCATTGCATTGCATCCAGACTTGATTTCAGTGCCTTAATGCCAAGTTTGATAGCCATGGCATTGTTCTGCTTTATTCTTTTCATGCGCGCAAGCTCATAATCATTATGATGCTGTTCAGAATATGAGATTCATGAAAACATAAAAAGTAGTCAGATTATCTATGGAATGCATTGCGGATTCAACTCGGAGAGTGTCTCCCTATAAACCCCTGCATATGCAAAGTTCACCTCCCCAACCGTGCTGACCAGACCACACACAGCAATACAAACCCCTTATTTCTCTATAACAGGCAGGCACACATTTCAAAACTGAAGTAGGAACATTAGAATCATATGAAATTCGTATTTGAACAAATAAACTAAGCAATTATGAGTGGCGTAATGTTTAGCTTCAAGGGTGGAGTGTTGGTAGTGCGACACAAAGCAAGTAGGTAGATTGTATTCCATGTAAAAGATTGAAACCTATGTAAAAGCTGGAAACGACACTTTCTTTCTATATAATGCAGTGTTCGTTACCCACACATGATGGAAGAGATCACATAGAGAAATACTATTCACTCATGTCTACGGTTCCAGTACTTAGAAACAGGGTGGTCCACCCTAAAAGAATATTGACAACAAATATGACAAGGCAAGCATAGATGTAGTGAATCAATCATTTACTTGTGAGCTTACTAGGACAAGTATGCAGAATTGTAACTGCAGTAAGAGACCGTCCAAAATCTGAATGAAGAAGTTTGTCTAGCACTTATTGTTTGCAACTAATCGACGTGAATAATTGGATATTATATCGAATGAGTAAGAAAGACAAGTAAAATTGTCAACAAACCTGGCTTGCAGTAGTAATCTGGGTCAATGTCACTACGACCAACAATCCAAAATGACTAGTTTCTGTTCCGAGGGCCGGAATTTTGAAAACCCTGTGAACTTTAGAGGTACTAAAGATTACCAAAATACATCTGAACCATTAAGTGTAGGTAGCACTAAGCACACAACAAACCCTAATGACAGTCCTGCCTAATGAGTAATGAATCAATTAGAAAATGGGTGATGAGGAGTGGCTACTGAGTGTTGAGGACGTATCTCAGGATAAATCGGGTTGGCTTGGTGGGTGCTGCATGCCTGAGCCCTGAACGGACTGGGAAGGTAGGCAGGGTGGGGCGCCCGGGCAGCGGTGACGCTGTTGGGCGAGCGGCTCCTGGCCTCCTGTTAGTCTGGCGTCTCCTCCTAGAGTCATGCCGTCCGGGGACGGCAAGTCGCCGGCGAGGCAGCGGCTGGGGGCGAGTAGAGATCGGAAGCGCGCAGCAGAACAGAGGGGAATCGGGGCCTGGGACGACCCAAAATCCCAGGGTGGGCCGGCCCACCGTGGGCACCCTGTAGAGATACACACCCGAGCGGCGAACATGCATTTTCAAAACTAATTTGGAACACTTAGCTGACCAATTAAACAACTCTGTTTTAATAATATCAGATTCGTATTTGAACAACTAAGCTTGTTTAGCTTGATGGGTGGAGCAGTGTTATTATGACACGAAGCACGTATTCTGATCGTATAGTGATCATAAAAGGGGGAAACTCTAAGCATATATTTTTTAGCAAAAGAGGGTTTCCCCTCCGATTTCTATTAAAGAAACCACCACGGAACCAACATGATCAATTAAACCCTAAGCATGATCAATTAAACCGTATTATGGTTGTGCCATGGTAGATTTGAAGCTGCAAACCGGAGAAATGATATTTAGCATCCATTGTTTGCTTCGAACTAAGAACTAAATTCTAAGAGCTGAAAAGAAAGTAGAGTAACCAAGTTAAGATCTATTTTCCGGTTGAGATCAAAAAGTCGAGGAGATATGAAGTACCACCTCTCTTGCGGCGCCGTGTAGGCATCGGGGGTGCGATGGCTGTCGGTGGCGTTGAAGCAGATCTGCGACGGTAGACGGGTGCATCGGGGGATAAGTCCCGTTGCGGTGGAAGAGAAGGTCGTGTGAGCGGCCCCGGCAAAGAGGACGACGGCACCGATGAAGTGAGAGGACGCGATGCAAGGCTATTGGTCCGTCGCCGTGGATGAGAAACGTCCATCTCTAGCAGTGGATGACGCGGTCTTGGTAGGCGCTCCGGCATGGTGGAGGACGGTGGCGATGGATGTGGTGGAGGACGGCGGCGATGGATGGGGTGGCGGACGGAGGCTGGTGTGGGGATGGGGTGTTCTAGCGCGGACGGTGTATGAATGGGAAAATGGAGGGAGAGGTACGGGGAACCATGTTTTTGGGACGCGCCTGTCTGAAATATGGGAAAGTTACGAACTTAGCCCCCGTTTAAAATTTGGACGTCTCGTCGGTTGGGGATAGGACAGTAATCTCGCATCTCGCCAATATTTGCCCAGAGCGATTTCGGGCGAGGAGAGGGTGGTTGGCGCCCATGGTTGGCGCCCACGGTGTATGAACGAGGCTGACAGGTAGGGCGGTTATGTCACGTCTGAGTGAAGTTACAAACCTGCCCCTATTGAAAATATTTGCCTACATCGATTTCGGCCGAGTCGAGTTTGTTTTGCCGCCCACCGTGTATGAATGGGGAATGGAGGGAGAAACAGAGGTCTTTCGGACGAGCTTGAATCAAATGAGTTTTGCCGCCCATGTTTGAAGCCCACCGTGTCGGAATGGGCTCAGAGGCGGTCGTGTCACGTCTAATTGAAGTTACTAACCTAGCCCTATTTAGAGCAATGGAAATCGGGCCGATGGATTGTTCGTGTAATGGGTAGACAGTAATTTCCATCTCCCAAACACTTGGCTTCGGGAAGCCGACGTGAGAGTGGACATTTTACTGCTTCTTTCGAATTTTGGGACAATAAGCATCCACGTTTACCCTGGCAACTAAATTCGAATCCATTTTGTATTCCTATATGAATCTTTATAAATCATTCTATGTGTTTTTATATATCTTCAAAAGGACGACAAAGATGTATTCGACTGTCATATATGAATGTGGTTTACAAATGCCGATACTCAAATTCAAAAACTAGAATCCAGTTTAAGGTGAATTCAAATATTTGGAACACTTCATGTCCAACTCAAATGTCACACGCAGCATAATGTGTACTCCCATTTAGATATGTACACAAGCGATGTATCAAGATTCAAATACCGAGTCAATCAACCAAGAATGTACAGAACTAATAGACATATAAACACTTATAGAGTATATGGATCAATAATATCAACTAACATACATAAGCCAGGCCGCTGTACTTTTTTTGGCTACAACAGCATCCTTTTTTTAGCCAGCATCTTGGCCCTTTCTGATGCGTGCCACTTATGGTCCATCTATACTACTACTATTGCTGAATGCACATTCAGCCCGATTGGCATATTTGTAGGTCTGGCCCAGCAATCCAAATGAAATGTCTCCGAGTCTTATCAATTAATACAGACTTGTGCTCAAATAAAATTACAAACCAAAAAACAAAAAAACAATTATTACATGATCTCTAAAACAAATGGTTTGATTGATTACATGAACAGACAAGACAAAGGTTATTCAACTATGGAAAGAACATTTCACCTATGATTTACCAAGTAGGAATTTAATTTCCTTTTTTCCTTCAGGACCTTAACAATCTGGTCAGTCTCAGCTTGCTTCATTTTGAAATCCACCAAATATTTAATGGTTGTCTTGAGTACTGCTTGTGATTGTGCTGTTTGCTTCCTCAACATGTCAACTTCATCTCTAAGTGCAGAAGCAGAATCTCTTTCTACCACTAGTTTAGCCTCTAGAGCATCAGCAGTTGGCAATTCATAATGCACGATTAGCCCGGTGCCACTGCTGTGGGATGATGCAACGTCCATGGGGACCTCGCTCTTTGATATTGGGCTAACCTGTTTTGCCATTAAAGTTCCGATTGGATTCAGAAAAGTTGAAGTTAGCAAAACATCTCAACTGGGAGTTATAACAGCAAACCAGTTAAACAAACAAGGAATTAAAGAGTTTCAGTTGGATGCTGAAAAGTAGTTATTAACATCATTGTAACCCGCTGTTGCAGCAGCAAATCGGTTAAACAAACAAGTAGATATTTAAGTTAAGGCAAATAGGTAATTCTTAACAGTAAGTATCAAACACATAGATAGGCGCAGTCTACAATATGATTAACAGGCTGTGCCATTATGTAATCAGTAGCAAACTAAATTAAGCCAAGCAACGTAATTGAACAATTTTGCAATAAGTGGCTAACTAAAATTCCGAGAAGGAGGTAACTGAACTTACGCTAGTTCTTTGTACAGGCACACTGCAACTTCTTTTTCGCTTACAAGGTTGTACGAAGGATTCCATGGCATCAATTGCTTGGATACGCAGTCCCAATACTTCTTTCTTCCCACACTGCATGGGTAAGTCGAATGGTTAATCTGGTAAGATGGTGCGTCCTTGATATGTTATATGAGGACGTGTAGTCAGACTAGTTGTAGCCAAACACATCACACTGGCTTTTACTGTATATTTCATGTGATTACTTTTGGCATATCGAGATCTAAGCAATCTACAATAGGATGAAAAGACTGGCATCCTTCACATTATTGGCGAACTCACTTCATAGAAACAAGCAATTCAACCATTCTGTGGGTAAATCAAAAGCGCCACTGGAATATTTTTCACTATCCAATCATACACGCAAAAAGGGGCGACGCCACCATAGGGGCTGGTATGGGCGGCCGCCTCAGGTGGCTGGAAAGTGTGCACCTAGTTTGAGTCGTCCAAGTTGGCCCACGCTAGTTTTGTTCGTCCCAACGCATGAGTAGGCAATGTAAAAAATGAAGAAAAATGTTTCAATTTGGATGGGCCAATAACATAAGTGCAAGGCAGGCCCTATAGCTGGCTCGCGGCCCAAACGAGCGCCTCCCATATCGATCGACAGCAGGAAAAATCCCAATTCATTCGCTCCAGCCTCCAGTCTGGTTCGCTCCTAACCTAGCCGCCGCTGGACAGACCGACATAGCACTTCCTCGCGCCCTCGTTGGAGGGCGGTCGTCGGGCTTCAAGCGAATGGAAGGACAAGAAGATGAAGATCCAACCCTGGCTGTAGCCTGCGTGGGAGGCAGTGGCGGCAGCACGGGCATGGCATCGAGCTTGCGCAAACGGACAGTCGCAGCTTGCAAGAGTAGCATGCGCAACGAGCAGGTACATCACATCCCTGATTATATCTAATTCAACTCTTCAATTTCTGGCCAATAGTTAAACCTGACGGTGTTGTAAAACTGCTTGTATGTAGGGAATCTATGAGAAAATGAAACCAACTTCTACTTATTTTATAACTCCCCCAATCAATACTGAACTGACTAAATCTGATGTATCTAATCAAGTTTCCGGTGCAAACATACAAGCTCATGTTGTTCTTGAGCCTGAAGTGTCTAATGAACAGACTGCTAATGAAGGATTTGATGCAAACATTTTACATGCTCCTGGTGATGAACATATAGTGTCTAATGAGGGATCTAATGCAAGCATTTTGCAAGCTCATTGAAGGATTTAGTGTCTAATGATGATCTACTATGTTGAGAGGGACAGAGATTTGCAGGCATTGATGACAAGCAAATTATAGTGCATTTTCATAGCTTGAGGAAACGTCGAGGCCATCTACCAGAAAGTCCCCGTATCATGACAACATAGCATAAATACTTTTCTAATCTGTTGTTTGAAACTATTGCCATACTTGTGCAGGATAGATATATTGATATGCAGTTTGCGCACTGGTTATACGTGCAATTACACTTCGATATTTTCAGCCAGAGAACGAATAATTCAAGCAGGTACAGACCATGTTTGTAGTCCTTGTACACCATGTTGCATTTTGTGTTTTTTGGTGCTTGCATCATTTAGTGTTTATAATCTGAACTACTTTGGATCATTAGCTGGTTTTCAAAGTGCATGTAGCTTCACATTTCTCAAGTTATGTTGATTTCCGGAGTGCAAGTGCCTTTGTATTTTTTAAGTTAAATGTTCGCCCTTGGTAACTTGAACTCGTGGATCAGCCACTGCACACAAATCATACATGAATGCCAGTACGAATTAAATGAAATGCACGGACTTACGCTAGCTCGTTGTACAGGCTCACTGCAGCTCTGCTTGTGCTTGGGATGTTCCATGTACAAGTACATGTTACCACTTGCTTGGATGTGCAGGCCTTGCGCTCCTTGCATCCCCCTCTGCATTTTTGACACGGCGAATGGTTGATCAAATAAGAGAAATCGACCTTGATGTTGTACCGGAGGACAGATACTTACAATGTTATACGGGTGTGCAGGATGTGTACCAGATCCCGTAGCGCCGTCATGCTTCGCTAAAAAATGGATTTGCTTGTTTCAGATGATATCTCCAGAAGAAATAAGAGTTAAAGTCAGAGTTGCATAGGCGTGTAAGCTAAGAGAGCAGTGAAAGGATATCCAAACATCGTCGGAACAGTGCACAAGGTAGTGATGTGTGGATACCTAGTTCGGGCCGGCGTTTGGGCATGCTCGCCTAGCTAGAGTGCGGGTCACTTCAGAGCCGTTGAGGGTGATGCGCTGGCGTTGGCCGGCCACGCAAGGATGCAGATCTTGAGTGGCAGCGGAGCGCTATGATGCGGTGGACGAGACCGTTGGTGAAGCCCCAACGGCCTCGGGGGGCGGAGGTGCGACGATGTGCTCGGTGAAGTAGCCCCGGTGAGCTGGGAGACGGCGTCGGTGAAGCGCACCTGATGCGGTGGAACTCGGTGTCTGTGAGGCACGTCGGTTGCGGCGGCCGACGTTGTCGGTGGACCACCCGGTGCGGTGGACGAGGGCGTAGATGAGGTAGCTCCGGTGCGGTGGTGAAGCGCGACCGTCGTCTTCGTCGTCGTTGTCGTCCAGCACAGAGTTGGGGAACAGTGGGGAAAGAGACGAGACGAGGGGCGATTCGAGGGTTGGCGGCGAATTAGGGATTTGAGCAATCTGGGCGCGGAAGGGGATGGTGGAGAAGAGAGATTTTGCAGGGCTGGAATTGGGGCCGCCAGATATTTCAATCCGAAACGTGGAAGCGCGAACTTATATTGTCGTC
>NC_057805.1:354799192-354799889 GCF_018294505.1 Triticum aestivum
TTAAGGCACCGAAGCAGCGTCCACCCCGACACGACCCTGGTCTGCCTGGTGCGCCTACATTTGAGAATGCAAACGAATCTTCTTTCATTTGCAAACGAATCTGTATGTACTACCATGCCCGTGTTTTACTTGCAATAATTAGTCATTCGAAACGAGATACTCTATCCGTTCACTTTTGTAAGTCGTTTCAGACAACTTAAAATGAACTGTTTTGCACATTGTCTGAAATGTCTTCAAGGTCTTATAAAAGTGAACAGAGGGAGTACTATAAATTAATTAATGAGGAGTTATTTGAAAAAAAAATCAAAACGGTACCCACGCTAACGTGGATTAGAGTGTGTGTCACATAATTAGTTATTTGAATTAGAGTGTGTGTCACGTAGTTAGTTATTTGAATTACAGTGTGTGTCACGTAGCGATCTCCAATTCTAACGTGGATTTCGCATTTCACTGTATCCACGCTACTTTTTTAATACAAATTCATATGTATATGATGAACACCATGGTAGTGAGAAAACTTTTGGATGGATTCAAACATATGGCCTACAAAATAGCACAACAAACTAAGTCAATGTCAACTTTTTGAAACTTAGTATGGCACGAATTCGAAATAATTACCCGTATGCCTGGTCCTCGGTTCAAATCTTACAATGTACACCGAATTGAAACATCGATATTAAGTCTCGTACTATGTACA
>NC_057805.1:354799899-354816363 GCF_018294505.1 Triticum aestivum
CCCCCTCTCCCTCTCACCCTCTCGCGCTAAATACATGCATTGCCTATCTAGCCCCCCCAACCTCTCGTGCGCACGCACGCACGTTGTATATCTAGGTCACTCCCTCGAGACTGTCTCACTCTTTCTTCCGCACGGCGGGCCACACTCGCTCAATCTCGCTCTCTTTATCTGAGTCTCGTTTAACCTCGTTTTCTTTCACACACAAATGATATATCTCCCTGTTCGGGCCTCGATCGACACACTCTATACTCTCCCACGCAGATTGTCTATCTAGGTCAGTCCATCCAAGCCGCCGCCACTCTTTCGACCTCATGGTGGGCCACGCTCACTCAATCTCTCTCTCTCCGTATGTCTCGATTGACCTCGCTCTTTCTCGGACAAAAATGATATATCACCATGTTTGAGCCCAATTCGACCTATTCACATTGTATACTCTCTCACGCACATCGTCTATCTAGGTCACTCTCTCCAACCCGTCTCACTCTTTCGATCGCACGGCGACCCTATGTGATCGGTTGACCTTGCTTCCTCCCACGCACAAAATATATCTACACGTCTGTGACTGGATCATCTCTCAAGCTCTATATTACAGCCCTCACCCTTGCCAAAAAGCTCAATCGGACAATATCTCTCCAGAGCATATATATTTGTTCAATGAATGTCGGACCACACTCACTTTGTCTCTCTATCTATATGACTCTCGATTGACCTCGCTTTCTCACACCGTATCTTCCACGCATTGAAGCTACTACCTCTCCATCCCTCGCAAAGCCGGAGCTATTTACATTGCGAGGGGCACTCCAACCTTGGATTAATTTGTGTAGGCATTTATTCCGGTCGGTTTAGATTATATTTTCATAGCATTCGGCCCACAACTACTCCAAACACCGTTGCAACCCACGCAACTCCCCTAGTTGATTTCCCTCTGGCTCGGTCATCGCTCTCTCGCACGTCCTTTCTCGTCTTCAACGTCGCACCATGGTATTATTGAAAAAACTATGTTGTTCTCTTTAATTATTATAAATAAGCTACAAAACTACACACCGATAGTCCACTTGGAATGGAACAAATTTCGACCCACAAATTAAAGTGCTACAAACTACACACCGAGGGGCCCACATGTCATGAAACAAATTTGGACCCATATACAAATTAAAAAATAAAGGACGAGGATCGAACATGCGACCGGGCCTTCAAGCCGCACGTCAATAGGCAACATACGTAGAATAGCAATGTTTGTTGTACCCCCTTTGTTCACATAATGTTTTTATATTACCACAGCCTAATTAATGGATAACATGTAATATTATTTTTAGTACTATTCGCCTTCACTTACTGGTGGGTTCCATGTGTGCTCTCTCTCTCTCTCCTCCCCTTCTGCGTTTAGACGCACGGGCAAACAGGAAGAACTCGTGGGCGATGTTGCCGTTGACCATATCTGGACGCGTTCACAAGTCACGGCACCAGTTTCACGTACTAGCAGCACTAGTCAGTGTGTACGTGTAATTTGGAAGTATATTAAGTGCATGCGGATATTAACTACTAGGATATTATTTGCGTGTTGTCATGTGATTAGCACTATTTTTGGCATTAAATTAACTGCACGCTAAACGTGTTGAGCGCTCGACATTGAAGCAGTCTAGGTCGTTGGATGACAAGGAATACATGTGGCTTGATGACGTTTTATATTTAATTTGATACGGCTCTAGCAGAACATTCAATCGATCAAACCATACATTTCGTTCAGTCTGACTCCGACTTTAAATTATACGACGATCGATATAAAATAAATGGAAATGATAAACGTTTGGATTTTAAGCATGGCAATCCGAACGTTTTTCATGGCAAATTTAGATTACGCGGCGGCAGCGGGGGCGTCTCGCGGTGGGAAGCGGCTCCTCTGCCGTGCTCTGTGTGTCGTCGGGCCACTGAACGACGGCGACGGCGGCGTCTTGCGCCGTTGTTGGCGTACTCCTGGACGTTGGCTAGCTTCAAGGAAGGCCAAAATGTTCTGGACTTCGGAGCGAGTCAACTGGCGGGAGGAGGCGACTGGCGTTGGTGCAAGGAAGCGGTCGACGGCGGCCATCCATGCTGCTGAGGGGGGCACTGGCACCCGCGCGGGGACAGGCGCTGTCAACGGCGCGGCGGAGACATTCGTGTGCACGGGCACCGGCACGGGCGCGCACGTCAGTGCACGTGCAGGCGCATGCGCTGGCAGGTGCACGGGCACCGGCACAGGCGTGCGCATCAGTGCACGCGCAGGCGCATGTGCTGGCAGGTGCACGGGCGCGCGAAAGTCGGCGGGGACCTCGTGGAACCCCGTGGGATCAAGCTCGGAGACAATGTGCGGCTCCCAGCCCATCAATGCCACGGGGATGGGTGCTGGCGCAGTCGGGGCGACGGGAGCCGGAACAGGAGCGGGGACAGGCGCGGCGTCTTCCCGCAAGGCCAGTTCAAGCTCGTCCCAAAGCGCCTTATGTTCTTGAGACTCCGGCTGGGTGTCTTCCTCGGGAAACTGGAACACTAAGGGCAGACCATCGTGATGCGGCATGGCGTACGTTTAGGTCAGGCTAGTTGGAGGTAGACGACAGGAGAATCGGAGAGGAAGAAAGAGGATTGTAGCGATGCCGGGTAGTGCGGGCTTGATTTTAAACTGCGGCGCCAGCGACATTAAAAGTGGAAGCAGTTGGGACGACGGTGGGCGGCGGAGCCTGGTCAAAGGGCTCGCCTCCCGGTGAGCCTGCACAGCGGTCTGCTCGCACGCCTCCCTAACAGCCGGCGCAGCGGTCTGCTCGCACGCCTCCCATCGACTCACACGCTTGCTCGGACGGCACCTGCCGATGAGAAGCGGGGACTCGTGGCGGCACGTAAACGCCCACGGTTTCAATAGTGAAAGCGTTCGCCTTAACGTGACAGGTCTTTGTTCCAAAATACCTTGGCTCTTCATTTGTGCAACTTGTCATAAGCAGCTTGTCTCAAATTTAAGAAAAAACTTACAAAGTAATATTTGTGCCATATCACGTGACCATGCTTAGTTTCAAGAATTTATGCTCACTTTTGGATTTTCTGAAATTAAGATCCAGGATTCGAAACAATATCATAACCTGCATCATGCAATAAATTTTCAAGCCGTACATCTGTCTTGTTGTATTTCTAAGAAAGGATTAGGTCAAACATTTTGCTTAGTTAGACTTCAGACAAGTTATATATGCAGAGTAAAAGGATAATCCCTCCGTACCAGTGCACTGCCTGATATATTAACTCAAGTACTAGGCACGAACAAACGGGCTCAATTCTATGCTCATCCTAGTGTAGTAGTAGTAGTACTAGGCAATGCAGTTGACGGGTGACCTTGACGAGCAGCGACCGAGGGAATTGAACCGTGCTCGGCACGGTAGGTAACGTTGTCTAGTTACTAAAGCATCCCTCTGTTGTTCATCGGTAGTCATTATGGACCGGGGACATGAGGGGAATTTCCTAGGGCTGGAATTCTGGCCGCAAGATATTTTGACTTGAAACGCTGAGGCTCGACTGGTTGGGGTTGCCTAATGTGCGTACCACGCACGCCACCGAAGGACACGAGCCCGGTTTTTTTTTTAGGATCAACACGAGCCAAGGTCTGGCTGGTACGCCGTTGGGTCCTACCATTCAAGAATACGAAAGGAACCTTTTAAATTGCCGAACGAATCTATGTGTATTAAAATACCCGTATTTTCCTTGCAAATACTAATCTCAACGTGGTAATTGATTTATGATGAGTTGTTGAATTAGAGTGAGTTTGTGATATAGTGATCTCAACGTGGATTTCACATTTCGTGGTATCCCTAGTAAGTTTTCCAATGCAAATTCAAATTTAAAAGATGAACAATATGGAGGTGAGAAAACTTTGTATGTATCAAGCATATGACCACACACACACACACACAGAGATACACACACGCACGAACACATCAACAATCCAATAAGTATAGTGCATCTATTTTTCCAAACCATGCATGTATGACACAAATTCGAAAATACTCCTTCTATTCCTAAATATTAGTCTTTTAGAGAGTTCAACAAGTGACTACATACGGAGCAAAATGAGTGAATCTAGACTCTAAAATATGTCTATATACATCCGTATGTGCCAGTCCATTTGAAGCCTCTAAAAAGACTAATATTTAGGAACGAATGGAGTAAAATGTAAGACATCCATGGTCCTCAGTTCAATATTTAAAATGAACATGAAACTGAAACATGAATATTAAGTCTAGTACTACAGTACATGCAAATGTTGTGTTTAGGCGGAGCTATGATTGTCGGGGGTCAACCCCTCGGCCTTAGATAAACTTGTGGAGCTCTGTTTAGGGTTGTTTAGATTATATTTGTCCCCACCCTCCGAACCACCGATTGGTTGTGCACCCCCACCCCTCCTCCTCGGGAGAATATCATGTGCCCCCATACCTTAGATGCTATATGCCGATACGAGTTGCTTGGAGCTTGTAGATCTGAGATATAGCAGCTCACATGATGTGTCTTAATATTTTTGCAGGAAACCTTGATGAGTTTGAGAATTGCACACAATTTGTACAAAAACTACTTAGATGCCCTTTGATCCCATATCCAACGACCTCGAAGCTCGTATCACCGTAGCATCTAAGATGAAGGAGGACATCATATTCTCCTGTATGTAAGAATATCATGTGCTACCACACCTTAGATGCTTTGGTGATACAAGCTCTTCGGAGGCGTTGGATTTGTGACCCAACACCTCCTCGGTGGTTCGAATGGTTTTTTGCAGAAAAGCCCCAAAAGAGTTCGGCCACTGCTTACAAGCACAAAGACTACTCACATGCCATTGGATCTCAGATCAAACGACCTCCAAGCTCGTATCACCGTAGCATCCAAGCTGCGATAGCACCTTATGTTTTCTCGCACGGGAGAGTATGAGGTGCTCCCGCACCGTAGATTCTATGGTGATACGAGTTCACTGAGATCTAACGGCCCACAGTAGGAGGTTTGAATGTTTTTGCAATATACGGCTGATAGAGTTTGGGAAATGCGCAGAAAGAACAAGTACTACGCATGTGCCATCTGATCACTGATCATACGACCTAGATGCTCATATCACCGTAGCGGGTAATTAAGCTACGGGGAGCACCTAATATGAGCACCGGGGAGCCATTGGATCGAAGATGCAGCGGCACACACAAGGCCTGAATGTTTTATTTGCAAAAAAACCTTTGGAGAGTTTGGAAATTGCGCATAATTACAAAGACTACTCCCAAGCCATTGGATCTCACTTCCAACGGTGTAAAAACTCGTATCACCATAGTATCTAAGCTGCGGGGTGGATGTGATATTCTATGCCGCTGTCATTTTTGTTCGTAAACTTGCAAAATACGTGTAACCCGTGCCGTTACTTGTCTAACCGCGCAAAGTGTTTGTTCAAAAAAACCATCCTACACTGAAATATCGGAACAACACACGGGGGCCCCACTTGTCATTAATCAAATTTGGACCTAAAACTAACAAATCTGAAAGACGAGATTCGAACTGGCAACCTGGACTACAAAGCGTAAGTCGATAGCCTGAAAAAACGAACGGTTGTTGGCTTTGTCCCATAACTTGATTTTATACAGTACTTGTGTTGAGTAGAGTAGAGGGAGTGCCTCGTCAACACGTGCATGACCGTTGTCTCACTTACTGGTGGGTCCCAGGTCTGCGATCTCAATCTCTCTTCTGTCCATCATCTAACCTTTGCACGGGCACACATGAAGAGCGGCGCTAGCTTGCCATGGTGTTATTACAACTAAAAAAGCTTGGAAAATAGAAGAATCGCCTAGAACAAGAGACGTTGTGGCTGGTCGAGACGGAGCTAACCACATCTATCCTCCGTGCCACATTTGCATGATGAAGTTGTGTGGCTAGTGGGGTGTTTTCGACCGACTGGCTGGGTCCCGAGGTCGAACCATAGGTACTACGTCTGATATAGTATATTTTTACAAGCACATTTTTCCTCCGTGCCGAGATGTGGCACACCCTACCGCGCGGTTTCGGGGTCCTCCCGGGTGGTGCACGCATATATTCTTCCTGACGTGGGACGCCCTACCGCGCGTTTTCTGGGTCCTCCTTGATCGTAGCACTGAAGCAAGTAAATGAGTCATCAAATCACGAAAGACCACCTTTCCCGCCGAGTACATCAGTGAAGCACGGTGGCTAGCTAGTTGGGCTAGTTCGACCGATTAGCTAGGCCGCCGCCACATTTGTTTTTTCACCCCTTTTTTTATCTACTTGCCGGTAGGTAAATTTAAATATCCACCGCGGCGTTGCTCTGGTGTTTGGGTGCGGCAGGATTTTTAATTTTTTGATTGACGGGAGTAGGCGCGGCAGGATTTTTAATTTTTTGATTGACGGGAGCAGGCGCGGCAGCAATTAGTCACGATGACTCCGCCTGTAAAAACCCACTGCTCCCTGATGTGAGAAGTCGTCGACTGGTGTTTTACCGTGGTGAAAACCAAAAGATTCCCCGCTCCCTCCACCTTCCCATAGATTGCATTGCCTTTCAGCCGTTTCGCCCCCTTTGCTTCCTCTCCCCATTGCTTCTACCTGGTGCCATGGCGGCGCAGCAGATCACGGAGTCCGAGGTGAGGCGCCTGACACAGGAGCTCCATGCCAAGGATGCGGAGCTCAGGGCCAAGGACGTGGAGCTCCGTGAGCTCAAGGAGGAGAGGAGTGCCATGCTCCTCCGTTATGTGCGGGAGTTCACGGAGCTTCAAAAGCGGCACGCGTCCACCACAAAGATGCTCGAGGCGTCAGCGGCGTTGCTGCAGAAAGCGAGAGATACGATAGGCTGTCAGGGGAGCCCGCTGGAGCGCGAGCGGGCCGACCGTGACGAGGTCCAGGATCGCCTCAGCCACTTGGTGAACCAAGTTGCCACGCACGTGTTGCGGCTGTGCGATGCCTACCGTCGTGCCAGCGCGACGATGCCGGCCGTCGGGCTAAACCGTTCGACCACCCGGTCGACTTCAATAAGCTGCGGCTTCCTGACCTGGTCTCCTTCTTCACCTATATCTCCGAGGAGCTGAGCCATCTCCGCGCGATGGTGGGGGCTGAGCTGGACAAGGAGGGGTTGCGGGCTGCCATCCCCATTGTCGGGCGAATCCTTTCAGGGCTCCGTCATCGGAACCCATTCATGCCATTGGACGCCGTCTTTGACGAGCTGGCTCCCGTCGACCGGGAGCGGGCTCTGCGGGCGGTTGCACCCTGCATCACCAATGTCGTGCGCCTCGAGAAGCAGAGGGACTTCGGTGGTGTTTAGGCGCCCTCTGCATGGGCATGTCCATGTCTCGGCGCAACATGACCGTTGGATCAAACTCAGACGGTGCAGATCAGTCACTGTAGCACAAAGCGTGTGGGTGTGTTTGGTTGCATTCTCATCTCAATATAGTTGTTTCCTCTTCGTGTATTTTTGTCAACCTACTAGTGTGGACTCATGCACCCTTCATGCACTCTGCCAAACACCCAAAAGTGGGTCGAGAAGGGAACTTTTGCTCCCATCCCGTGCACCCTTCATACACCCTACCTAACACTATTCGTGCTTCATATGGTTCATGTTTCGTGAATTACTGTAGCACCGTACTCTCCATGCGCTTTGGACCTAGTTCTGTTAACATTGATCTCACTGTTCATTCTCGACCGGACGGTCGAAAAAGCGGTACTATGTTACATATAGGAGTAGTTGACATGCGCACAACATCATTTGTTATCCTCATATCTTACTACGCTAGCAACAAGATTGTGTAGTACTGACGTATGAACCACTGCACATGCCTAGTAGTAGGAGCACTCTGTATGTTCAAGTGGCTGCCGTGTTTTGCACTCCTCCATCGTAAGAGTGGAAACGCTTGCTGTAATCATTTTTTTCTTCAGAAAAACAGTGGACACGCTCTACCGTGCGGATCCTCCTCCAGCCATGCACTAAATTACTCACATTCGCCGACGTGTGGGACAGCCAGCACCTGGGTCCACCAGCCATGCACTAAATTACTCCGTAGTAGAGTGACGGTAGACTACCCCGATCGAACCGCCGCAGTAATGCCCAATGAGCCGTCAAATCACAAAACCCCCTCCTTTCCAGCAGTAAGTTGGACGGACGAAGCAACCATCATTTCACTCTTCTCTCTCAGCTTCCTCTCTTGAAGAAAACCCCCACTCACTTCGCTTCTCCCTCATCTCGTTCCTCCTTTCACTCTTCTCTCTCGGCTTCCTCTCTTGGATGGACGCCGGAGCACCGGCCGGCGTGATGTCTATGGCTCTGGCCAAAACCGTCGAGGCTCATGGTACGAAGAAGCGCAAGCACCCCGCCGAGACTACCGCAGACAGGCTCAAAGCCATCGCCCTGTCCAAGCCCCCCTCTCCGGGGTCCCTCATTAAGCAAGTCCAGGTAATGTCTCTTGTTCACGATCTTTTTCTCGATCTTGATCGTGTTTTTTCATCTAACACGCAGTACTAGTACTGGTAGTACAACTTTCTGGGTGATCTTGCATGTGATTTTAGTGTGCCAAATGACGGTTCTAAATTCCTCTTTTGACCAAAACATGCGAGAGGTTGACACTGATTTCTTATAGATTACTTTCAACTACTCCCTCTGTCCCAAATTTCTTGTCTTAGATTTGTCTAGATACGGATGTATCTAATACTAAAATGTGACTTGATACATCTGTATCTAGACAAATCTAAGACAAGAATTTTGGGACGGAGGGAGTACTTTATGAACATCAATGCTACCTTTTAAGAGGGTATATTTACCTCAGTAACTTGTTTTATGGATATTGCATGTAATCCCTCTGCTCTCATGCCTTTGAAGACATGTTCTAGTGTCTTTGTTCACTCATTTCTGTGCGTATATGTAGTCATATATGGAGTATAATATCGAAAATCATCTTATATTTCTGAACGGAGGTAGTAATAAAATATGGTTTCTGTTTGAATTAGAACCAGGTCCGCGGTGGAGATGAAGTTCTCAAAGTCATGCCGTGTGAACTAGAAGACCTGATGATGAATTCTACTGCTGAACTATCCAGCTGATGTGTCCTTTTCGCCACGTGTCCTGAACTAGTGTTTTCCTGTAGCATTGTTGTCAGGCGTGTTCTCGAGGCTGTACTTGACCACAACAATTTCCTGGTTGTGCCTTCGATTACGAAGGGTGTGGTTCTTGTAAAGCTTCCCAACAAATCTGATGCGGCCTGTCTTCATCATCATGTTTATGAGTGGAAAGACCACTCTGTTAGGTTCTCCAAGGTTTACAAGATGGTGATGGTGCATGTAGACATCTCACACGAAGTCCATGGCCTAGTCAGTTATGCGGGGTTCATCCCGTAGGTCGGTGGCAAGAAATAGTCTGCAGAGTTTAGTTAGTGCAACTTTGCTTGTCTGTAGTAAGTACTATTGTTCAGTACTTGATTTGTGTTTGTGAACCCTGTATTGTTTATTAGTACTGCCGCTTTTGGTGTGTGAACGGTCTATGTTAATGTCTGTCCACTCAATTCAGTCTGTATATTTTGAAGTATCTAGATCATATTTTTTGTGAGGACGGTTTATCAATTATGGTTACACTCCAATATCTGTATGCATTGCAGGGTTTATCGCACCCACCAGGATTTCCAGTCCCATGGATGTTCGGTCCATATGATTTGTCACGACCTTTGGACTGTCCTGCTTGTGGGAGTAGGCTGGGCCCCTGCATGCCACGCATAGTTGGACGATCAATCTTCTGTTTAGTACTTTAACATAGTGATTTCCTGGTAAGGATTCACTCATGTCACATCAAGTAAATCTTATTGATTTACTGTCAAAATCTTATTGATTTAATGTCATGTTTTCTTTCTTTTCCTGCAATTTTACGATGCAGGTTTTGCCATGTGACATTCATCATAGAATAAACCGTTTGGTTTGCTCTACGATGGCTATTTTTGCAGGTTTCACTTCTTATGTCGTGTCAGTAAAGAAGGCATTGTCCATCACTTATATTACTGGAAAAAATTGGATCAGTCTGTTGTCTGAGTACAAGCTGAATCCCTATGATGAACTGCAGTTTGGTTTAACAAAAACTCCACAATTAGTCCTTCTCGCGTTTAAAAGAAATGAAGAAAAAAACTGGATCACGGTCACGGATCCTAGTCAAGTTAGAAAGCTGATCATAGCAAACCAGACACGATCGCCGCTGTCTCGCACAGATTGAGCACCGGCAGTTGCTCTAGCACTGACAGCGGCAGCAGCTCAGTCTGATCCAGCTGAGGATTGGGCACCGACCGCGTCAGCGGATCAGTCTGATCTACCGATGGATCGGGCATCGACACCGGCACCTGCTCCGACACCGGCACCAGCTCTACAAGGAGCACC
Organism: Triticum aestivum; assembly: GCF_018294505.1. Classification (NCBI taxonomy): domain Eukaryota; kingdom Viridiplantae; phylum Streptophyta; class Magnoliopsida; order Poales; family Poaceae; genus Triticum; species Triticum aestivum. Next base: position 354,810,286 of record NC_057805.1, read on the forward strand.
ATCTCCGGCAGCAGCAGCGGCTTCGGCACCTGCACCAACACTTGCACTTGCATCTGCTCCGGCCCGTGCAGTTGCACCGGCAACAGACTGGGCTGCAATTCGCACTTCATATACCAAAGTCCTTACAAAAACCGACATGTCCACCTTCTTGGTAAGCATTGGCCACCCAAGTGCTTCGTTCTTTTTTCTTTCCATGTTGTTTCACATGATTCACTATGTTGATCTAACTGTTTGGGTATGTCTTCTTGTTTGCAAACAGAGAATTCCTAGAGCAACGAGGGAGTCGTTCAACAATCCGGGCGACCGCGGCCAAGTTTCTCTTACCATGCGCAGCCTTGATGTGAATGAACCTGCTCAATATACCGTTAGTACAAAGGATGGTCGCATGATGATTGATGCTAAAGGATGGTCAAGGTTCAAATCTAAATCATATCTTGCGGTAGGGGATGATGTCAAAATCGAACTTTCTCGGCAAGGAGAGCTGGTCCAAATCAACTTTGAAATTCTTCAGTAGCAGCACGCAACTGCCGAACTGATCTATCCTCCGAGAGATTTTGATGTAATAATCTGGCATGGTGAAACAAGTGTCCTGTGTGTATAGGTAGTACGACAGTATTATTTATCACATGGTATATCGCTGATAGAATTGCAACTCTGATTGCTGGTTACGAACTATAGTTCGATTTCATTCCAACAGCTGTCGTGCTTTATTCAATTTTGTGTATTCCCCTTGCGACAGCATCTAAAACCAGCATCGAACCGATCGCTTGCAATATGAAAAGTGCTGAGGTAGAACACATGGGCCCCCAAACATGCAGGGTCGGCCTGCGGCCCAAAGTCCAGAACCGTGAGCCTATCTGAGTATTATATTCTCAGCTGAACCCCCATAAAAAAAGCTGAACCCCCATAATGCCCGTGCATTGCAGAGGGAGTATATTTCTCGGCAAGGTGAGCCTGTGATATAAAAGATTTGTATATTTCTTTACAGAGGGAGTATCTCTCTATCAAAAAATATATTTATGTGTAACTAGTTACTCCTGTCTTTCTACTTCCTTTCGCTGATATGTGGGGCGACCGGCAACGGGGTCCACGTGCCATATGCACAAATTAGAGTGCACAACTTCACGGTAGACACACCCCGGTCGTAGCGCCGCAGTAATTCCCAATGAGCCGTCAAATCACAACCCCCCCCCCTTTCCAGCTTTAGCAGTAAGCTGGACGGACGAAGCGGCAATATTTCACTGGGCCTGAATCCCCTTCTCCCTTGTCTGCTTGTTCAGAGAAAACCCCCTCTCGGCGATTGCATAGGGTTTTCTCATGGAGAACCAGGTACGAATTCTTCATCCATCCCCGATAAATCCAAGTCCCTTGGTCGCAACTAATCCTAGGATGGCAGCCGCCACCGTTGATGCATTTTTCTTCCTACTGAATCTAGTGTGTTTCATTTGCAGTGCCCAAAGTGCGAGTACCCTACAGGTTTTTGTGCCCTCGGCGAGACGGCACACTTGTTCCTTCTCATCCTAACACAGCATTTTGAAACGTGCACAGTATGTTCCTAGAATCCTCTTTTCTATCCGAGAGGGTGGGGTTTTTTTGAACATGTTGTGTTCTCATATTATTTTTCCTGCAGTGTATTATTTGCTCTGCCAGAACACATGTACTCAAGATGCTCAGCCTTGCCATAACTGAATACACTAGTTTAATGGTCACAGTGAAGACAAGCCATGGATATAAGTTCCGAGTTGGGTTCATGAACCAAGAAGATCGCTGCTTTTTTTATGGCCGAACTTGGATAAACTTTCTCAAGAGTTACAGACTGAAAGTTGGCGCATGAATGTTGATGGAAATAGCAGAACCTGGTCTCATCTTCACTGCGATCTTCCACCCTGACGTCATTCCAATTGTTCATCCATGTTAGTTTTGTATCTGGTTCTTGCTTGTTGCCTCGATTACTTCTTAATCCACCTATTCTGTCTAACTAATCACAATTTAACTTTAGAAGTAGCAACAAATCTCTCACGAAGATGCTACTTCTAACTAATATTTTCTTATAATTGGTGGCACGTGTAGGTTTTTTCAGAGTTAAGCAGTCTGCTTGTTTGTTACTCTATAATAACTCGGCTGTTACTAATGGCACTGAAGTTGACTGGATCGACATCCACAAGTTCCTACACTTTATTGATCGTCTTGAGGTCCTTGTGGGGCGTTTCAATGGTGGAAGGCCACGTGGGATATGTGTGCCACTGCTGCACTCGTTGAACAGGTCCAACTGTGTCGAGAAACTTATGGTATGAGTTGTTTTCTGTTATATATGTTGTTCATAAACTATTGCTTATACACAGTTTTACAGCTGTGATCTTCTTGAAACAGGAACTGCCGAGTTCTATTGTTCCTATACAGATGCCTGACCATGGTCGGGTCAGACTTGCGCTTGGTCACAACATGATGTTTATGTCGACCTACTCAATTCCCCTTGGAGGTGAAAAGATACTTATTCATGGGTGGTCTCAAATAATGAAGGCCCGTCCATCTTGGAGAATAGGACAGAAGATTATGTTCATGCTTTTCCATGGCTCTAAAGCGAATATCCTGTTTATTGACCACGTTGCTTTCAGCTTTGGTTGTTAAGTGCCCCTGCTGGTTACAGTTAAGGTTGTTAAGTACTCCTGCTGCTTTTACAGTCTGTCGTGTTTCTTCAGTCCTGTCTTCCTCCAGCCGCCAAAACCAAACCAGTTCCGGCGGGGCCGCCTGCTTCCGCCTCCCACGGCTGGCTGCGCCTCAGCGCATGCATCGCCGCCCCACCGTCTCCTAAATCGTTAACGCCGACGTCCTCCGCGCGCTTTGGTGCGCTCGCCGCGGCGCCGCCCTCTCGCGTTGTCAACATGGTCAACAAACAACAGGAATCGGCAAAAGTACGTGGAGAGGATGACAGTAGGGGCCCACCACATCAGCGTATGGAAAAATAAAATGCTTCCTCCTAGTGTTTTCCTGACATCTGGGACCCACGACATTGTGAGCGTATATAGTCAATAGACAAGAGAACAGCACAAGATCGGCTGACACCTGGGAAGTAGCTACTCGAGCAGTATTTTTTTTGTTTGGTATTGTTGAGACGGAGCAGGGTTTGAACTGGGCTGTGGCCCGTCTAGCCCAGGCTTATATTTTATATTCACCATGTGACCAGCCCAGCTATTTTTTCTTTGTGAAAATGAGCCCAGATTATTTTTTCTGAAGAATACCCAATCCAGGCCTACTTATTTTTCTACGCCCTGATGGGCTGCAACTCTTTCAAGACGCCTGCAAATCTTGAAAGTAATATGAAATGGGTTGTAAATATAAAAACAGATGACAAATTGGCAATTACTTTATAATTTCTGAATTTTTTCACATTTTCAGATTCCTATTTCACTGGGCATTAACCTAATTTAAATATATCTTCAAAGTACTTTAAATCTGGCTTGACATTTCGGTATTAAAAATAGTTTGGAACCCACAGAAATATGCGAAATTGGCCCTGGCCAACCAAAAAAACGACTGCAATAAATTGCATAAGAAGTTGCCATGAGCTATATATAAATTATTAAAAAAAAGAGGGAGTGGTCTGACTTGTGGGCCTGTTTAGTTGACGCGTATGCAAGATTTTTTTAGTTATTATATACGTCAACAAACGATTCTAGCAGACGTAACCGTTGGATGTCAATCCAACGGCCGTCGTGTTTCTTCAATCTCTGATCTTCTTGCTCCAGCCGCCAAAGCAGCGCCGACGGGACCGCCTACTCCCGCCTCCCGTGGCCGGCTGTGCTGCCGCGCAGGCCTCAGCGCCCCCTACTACTCCCACCGCTGGCCAGGGCATCCCTCTACTCACCCACACCCCCTGTTATTCTGCGGCGACGGCAGCCTCACACCGCAGCCGAACCGGTGAACCCTCGTACTCCTCTCCGCGCGGGCTTCCACTGCCGCGTCTTCCCCGGCTCCGCGTCGTCCCCTTCCTAGGCCTCGCCGTCGTCCACCGCCGTGGTGCTCTCGGCGCGGCGTGGTCAATGTGGTCAACGACCCACTTCCATCGAAAGAGTACTGTACGTGGAGAGGCTGACAGCTGGGTCCACGGCAGCCGCAAGGAAGTGCCTCCTTATTACGCGAAAAATAATTATTCCTCCACCTGACAGCAGGGACCCATCGGATGGGCCACCAGTATTTCGTGAAAAAAAACGTTTCCCCTAACTGCTGGGACCCACAGGATGGGCCACCGTATTTCACGAAAAAACGTTCCCCCCGCTGTCAGCTCGAACCCACCGGAAGTGCCTCCTTATTGCGCACAAAAAAATGAATACCCCCTGCTAGCTGGGACCCACCTTGGTGGGAGGCTGACTTGTGGGCCTACTAAGTTGACTGGGACGGAGGCCTTTGTCAACTTTAGTCAATATATGAACGATTCTAGCTCCAGTGACCGTACGATGTCCATCCAACGGCCGTAGTGCTTCTTCAACCTCTGGTCTTCTTGCTCCAGCCGCCCAAAGCAGCACCGGTCGTGCCGCCTGCTCCTGCCGCCCGTGGCCGGCTGTGATGCCGCGGAGGCCTCACCGCCCCCTACTACTCCCACCGCTGGCCATGCCATCCCTCTACGCACCCACACCCCCTGTTATTTTGCGGCAACGGCAGCCTCACACCGCAGCCGAACGAGTGAACCCTCATACTCCTCTATGCGTGGGCATCCACTGTCGCGTCTTCCCCGGCTCTGCGTCGTCCCCTTCCTAGGCCTCGCCGTCGTCCACCGCCCTGGTGCTCTCGACGCGGCGTGGTCAACGTGGTCAAGGAATGGCTTCCATCGGACGTGGACTGTATGTGGAGAGGCTGACAGCTGGGTCCACGGCCGCAGCAAGGAAGTGCCTCCTTATTGCGCGCAAAATAATTATTCCTCCACCTGACAGCAGGGACCCACCGGACGGGCCACCGTATTTTGCGAAAAAAACGTTTCCCCCTGACTGCTGGGACCCACCAGCTACATCTTCGCACGCAAGGAAGTGCGTCCGAAAAAAATGATTCGCCCCCCTGACTGTTGGGACCCACCAGCTACATCTTCGCACGCAAGGAAGTGCGTCCGGGCAAAAAAACAAAACGATTCCCCCCCTGACTGCTGGGACCCAGCAGCTACACCTTCGCACGCAAGGAAGTGCGTCCGGGCAAAAAAAATGATTCGCCCCCCTGACTGCTGGGACCCACCAGCTACATCTTCGCAGGCAAGGAAGTGCCTGACAGTCGGGACCCACCTGGTCGAAGCGTACGTAGCATTGTCATTCTGGTCGCGAACGTGTACGTACATATATACTGGTCGATGTAGAGGCGCGCACGTGTCATAGTAGAGGCACGTACGTGTCGTAGTAAAGGCGCGCACGTAGCATTTACACGTACGTACAGCGGCCAGGGTGCAAGAAAGAAAATACGGCCACGTACGTACATACGGGCAGGGTCTCGAACGCCAACTCGCGCATACGTACGGCCAGGGCTCGTGTACATGGCTGGGTCGGAACGGAGAAATAGCATCGTCGTCGTGTTCATGGGGAGGCAACGGAATGCGTCGTGTTCATGGGGAGGCAACGGAATGCGTCGTCTTCATCGGGAGGCAACGGAACGCGTGGGAGCCAACCGGCTGGGTCAGAACGGAATGCGTGGTCGTGTTCATCGGGAGGGCTTGGACGGAACAGGCGATGGAAACGAGGCCTGGCGTACCGCAAAACGGAGGAAACGGCCTTGTGTTCGACCGGCCACGTTCGAAACGGGATCCTGTTCATCGGGAGGGGTCTGGCGTACCGCAAAACGGAGGAAACGGACCTCCTACAGTCGAAACGGGGGTCCTGTTGATCAGGAGGGGTGTGGCGTACCGCAAAACGGAGGAAACGGACTTGTGTTGGAGCGCTACGGTCGAAACGGGGGTCCTGTTGATTGGGAGGGGTGTGGCGTACCGCAAAACGGGACTCCACGGGATACTGTTCATCTCCACCGTCGACCTCCTCGAGCCTCCACGGGCTACCGTCGACCTCCTCCAGCCTCCACGGGCTCCTGTTCATCCAGCCTCCACCG
>NC_057805.1:354817283-354838669 GCF_018294505.1 Triticum aestivum
GGCTTCAGTTAGCAGCAGTAGCGAAGGAATCGCTCGATCGGGTTCAGTTAACAGCCATCGATCGATCGCTCGGGTTCAGTAACGCGTAGCCTGCAGTGCAATCGCTCGGGTTCAGTTAGAGCCCAACGCCTCGCTCGGGTTCAGTTAGAGCCAACGCCTCGCACACACGCGCGTACGTGTACGAGAGAAACGCGCATCGCTCGGCCCCCGACCTCCCACCGTAACCGGGAACTCCCCGAAATTTTCCTCCCCCTCGCTTCTACCACGGTTTTTTCCGCCATGGACGGCCCAAAGAATGTCATGCAGCTGCGTCTCCGGCCCGCCCAGGACAAAAAGCCCATTTTCTGTCATGATTTTTATCATAGAAGTAGGAGCCCACCACATCTATGATGATATCGGGTTTTGTCACAATTATCGTCATAGAAGTGTCATATGTATGACAAAAAAAATTGTTCGGCCCAAAATGTCACGGATGTGTCTTTTTTTGTAGTGTATGCGAATGCCCTCTGCTTAGCATATAAATCACATATGTGAATTAAATCATGCGATCATGATTACTTAGATAACATGTATGTGAATTATGTCATGCGATCCTGTTTAGTTAGTCATCATATCTTTGAATTATGTTATGCTATGCTATCCAGTTTAGATAGACATCATATATGTGAAATTATGTCATGCTATCCATTTTAGTTAAACAATATACATGTCAACTATTTAATGCCCTCTTTTTTCCACACTATCTATTGCATCTGTCTCTCATACAATGTCTGTACATTCAACTATGTTTCCTGTTTATCAGCCATTTGAATTGGAGCGGGTGATGGCAGTGTCTAGCGGAGAAAAAACATGGTCTTCAAATAAAACAGTGTTACCTCTTGGTGGAGATAGCACCCCGGTTGTACATGCACGAGAACCAGCCCTACCACACATAACCCAGACTCTCGCAGATTTTACCCCTATTGCGATGGACAGAGAACCAGCTTCACCCAATCTAACCCCAACCCCAGCAGATAGTAACCCAATTCCTGTTGACACAGCACCATCTCCACCACATAGCTCCCAAACAAGAGCAGTTAGTAAGGCAGCTCCAGTGCCCAAAGCGCCAGTACTACCACGGCGAACCCCAACTCCACCAGTTAGTACACCTATTCCTGTGGAGGAAGCACAACCAGCCATTCATAGTTTAGCATCTATCGCATTTGATGTTGTTAAATCCTATGTGCATATCTTCCCATCATGGAAATATTATACTGAAGATGAAGGAAAATGCCAGTTGCAGGTGTTTGTCCAGGAGTTATGTGTAAGTAATGTTATTCATGGCAATTACTTTGCTTTGTCCCATACATCGCACACGTAACTATAATGTGAACCATGTTTGATGTATCCACCATCGCAAATGTTTTGCATCTTTTTTGACGGTTTCTTACATCATCATTTGTGATTAATGCATCACACATAGTTTCGTCGAAGGGTCTCTGATTGTAGTGTCGCGTTAGCAGCATCCTGCAGTAGTGATTCATCCTTGGGTAAGCACGAAGGGAAATTAAACAAGGTATGAGTCGAAGAGTTACTCTCATTAGAAGGTGGGCACGAGTTGCTAATCTTCTCTTCCTCCTTTTGTTCTTCACTCTCCTCCTCATCTTTTTCATCTAATGAGCTCACAATTTCATCAGTTTCTTCTTCCATAGATTCCTACAAAATATTAGTCTCTTCTTGGACAGCGGAGACTATCTCAATAAATACGTCAATATCAGCAATGTATTTATAATTCTCATAGCAATATTTAAGTATAGCAAAATTTTCAGGTCTATAAACAACATCATCAAAATCTTCATACTTTTCAAACATAGATTCAATTTCATAAGCACCCTTAAAAGCAACAAGTTCTTCTACTCGTTCCACATCATAATAATCATATATACCATTAGCATAAGAAGCCAAGGTTTCATTATCACTAAATTCACATGAAAAGGGAAGGTGTCGAGCCTTCAACCTAGAGCAACAGGTATAATCATATCATGAGCATAAATTCCAAGCATACCATTGCAACATTTCAATTTGATCCCATAAGAGTTTCCCTTTTTGAGTCAAGCGATAATCCCTAAAGTATTCACGTTGAGCATCGAGGGTTTTCTCAGGATTATCTAAGTAGTGTTTAATATTTTTCACATAATGAGCATCGAGGGTTTTAGGAGGTTTCCCACCTCCATGAGTAGCAAGGACAACTAATTTTTTTGGTATTTCGTGTTCCATATCCATAACTAAAGGTATAGAACAACTTAGAACAGAAAATAAAACTACTTAATGATAAAGCAAACAAGCACACACGAGAATATTCACCCCACGCTATTGCTCCCCAGCAAAGGCGCCAGTAAAAGGTCTTGATAACCCACAAGCATAAGGGGTCATTTGTAGCCTTTTTCGATAAATAAGTGCGAACCCAACGAGGAGCTAAAGGTACAACAAATATTCCCTCAAGTTCTATCGACCACGGATACAACTCTACGCACACTTGACGTTTGCTTTACCTAGAACAAGAATAAAACTAGAAGTACTTTGCGAGAATAAAACTATGAATAAATTGCAAGACAATAAAAGTAAATAGCTTTTGTCACACAAGAAAGTCATTTGTCCCTAGGTGATCGATAACTAGACCGGTGATCATTATTGTAATTTTATATGAGGGAGAGGCATGAGCTAACATACTTTCTCTACTTGGATCATATGCACTTATGATTGGAACTCTAGCAAGCATCCGCAACTACTAAAGATCATTAAGGTAAAACCCAACCATAGCATTAAGTATAAAGTCCTCTTTACTCCCATACGCAACAACCCACTTATTCGGGTATGTGTATTCTGTCGCTCACGCCACCCGCCATAAGCTTATCATGAACATATTGCAACACCCTACAGCAGGGATCCCTCATGTTTGCGCGACATGGAGGGCACCATAGGACAGCACCGAAATAAAACATACAACTCACACCAATCACGGTCATCTATCAACCCATAGCACAAAACGGATCTACTCAAACATCATAGGATAACCACATACCATTGGGAAATAATATATAGTGTTGAGGACCATGTTTAAGTAGAGACTACAGTGGGGAAAAGGGAGTTACACCGCTTTATAGAGGGGGAGAGTTGGTGTTGATGGCGGCAATGTTGTTGGAGTAGATCGTCGTCATGATGTTTGCCCCGGCGGCACTCCGACGCCACCGGGAGAGAGGGGGAGAGAGCCCCCCCTCCTTATTCTTCTTCTTCCTTGGCCTCCCCCTAGATGGGAGGAGAGTCCCTCCTCTAGTCCATGGCCTCCATGGCGGCGGAGGGGCGGGAGCCCCTCCGAGAATGGATCTATCCCTCTATTCTCTCCTATTTAGCATTCCTGTTTTTTGGCCGAAAACCGTTTCTTATATTCCCGGAGATCCGTAACTCCGATTGCACTGAGATCTTAACATGATTTTTTCGGATATAAGCTTCCTTGCACCCGAAGTAGAGCTCCAACCGACTTATGAGGAGGGCTCAACCCACCACAACGCGCCTGGGCCCTGGGCGCACCCTGGTGTGTCGTGGTGGCTAGGCCCCTGTTTGTGTTGATTCCACCTCTCAAAAATCACAAATATTCCAAAATAATTTTCCGTAAATTTTTATCGTGTTTGGACTTTATTTGATATGGATATTCTGTGAAACAAAAAACATGCAACAAACAGGAACTGGCACTTGGCACTGGATCAATAGGTTAGTCCAATAAATCATATGAATTGTTGCCAAAAGTATGTAAATTTCGTATAATATTGGCATGACACAATAAAAAATTATAGATACGACGGAGACGTATCAAGGCATGGTTATCTGTGCGTGTGGGTTGCAAGGGTTTGAACACGTGTAATGGTTGCCTCGACCATCATTTTATAGCTCAAGAGGTAACCACAGTGGCAAAACGGTCATTACGAGATGATTAGATTAACGCAGATCTATCATACCTAACTCTCCTAGTTAGGACAAAAGTGCATTAAATGCACTCCTACGTGTCATGTGGAGGGTGATCCCCGGCAAGGGCGATGTGCCGCTTATCCACCTACCTCTTATTAGTGTGACACGCCATTAGGAAGGGTGTCAATAAAGGTAATCCTTCTACCCAGCAAGCTGACACATACGGCTTGCCTCCACCTAATCACCCGCGGGCTCGACACCTCACTCATCAGCGACTAGCTGGCGAGAGAGGAGCCAAAACCCTATTTCCACAGCCACTGGCGAAATACCTACTAGATTTCCCTCAGTTTTTGAGAACCAAGGTATCAATCCAGTAGGAGACCACGCTCAAGTCCCTTGTACCTACACAAACAAATAAGAACCTTGCAACCAACGCGATAAAGGGGTTGTCAATCCCTTCACGGCCACTTGCAAAAGTGAGATCTGATAGAGATGATAAGATAATATTTTTGGTATTTTTATGATAAAGATTAAAAGTAAAGATTGCAAAATAAATGGCGCCAGAAATAACTTGTTGACGGGAGATTAATATGATGGAAAATAGACCCGGGGGCCATAGGTTTCACTAGTGGCTTCTCTCAAGATAGCATAAGTATTACGGTGGGTGAACAAATTACTGTCGAGCAATTGATAGAATTGAGCATAGTTATGAGAATATCTAGGTATGATCATGTATATAGGCATCACGTCTGTGACAAGTAGACCGACTCCTGCCTGCATCTACTACTATTACTCCACACATCGTCCGCTATCCAGCATGCATCTAGAGTATTAAGTTCATAAGAAAGGAGTAACGCTTTAAGCAAGATGACATGATGTAGAGGGATAAACTCAAGCAATATGATATAAACCCCATCTTTTTATCCTTGATGGCAACAATACAATACGTGTCGTTTCCCGTACTGCCACTAGGATCGAGCACCGCAAGATTGAACCCAAAGCTAATCACTTCTCCCATTGCAAGAAAGATCAATCTAGTAGGCCAAACCAAACTGGTAATCCGAAGAGACTTGCAAAGATAACCAATCATACATAAAAGAATTCAGAGGAGATTCAAATACTGTTCATACATAATCTTGATCATAAACCCACAATTCATCGGATCTCGACAAACACACTGCAAAAGAAGATTACATCGAATATATCTCCAAGAGAATCAAGGAGAACTTCGTATTGAGATCCAAAGAGAGAGAAGAAGCCATCTAGCTAATAACTATGGACCCGAAGGTCTGTGGTAAACTACTCACACATCAACGGAGAGGCTATGGTGTTGATGTAGAAGCCCTCCGTGATCAATGCCCCCTTTGGGGGTGCGCCGGAAAAGGCCCCAAGATGGGATCTCACGGGTACAGAGAGTTGTGGTGGTGGAAATATGGTTTTGGCTCCTGTTCTGATGTTTCCATGGTATATGAGTATATATAGGCGAAAGAGGTCGGTCAGGAGAGCTACGAGGGGCCCACGAGGGTGGGGGCGCCTTCCTGCCTCGTGGCCTCCTTGTTGATTGCTTGACGTCCACTCCAAGTCCTCTGGATCACGTTTGTTCCAAAAATCACGTTCCCGAAGGTTTCATTCTGTTTGGACTCCGTTTGATATTCCTTTCCTTCGAAACACTGAAATAGGCAAAAAAAACAGCAATTTGGGCTGGGCCTCCGGTTAATAGGTTAGTCCTAAAAATAATATAAAAGTGTATAATAAAGCCCATTGAACATCCAAAACAGATAATATAATAGCATGGAACAATCAAAAATTATAGATACGTTGGAGACGTATCAAGCATCCCCAAGCTTAATTCCTGCTCGTCCTCGAGTAGGTAAATGATAAAAACAGAATTTTTGATGTGGAATGCTTCTTAGCATAATTTTCAATGTAATTCTTTTTATTGTGGCATGAATATTTAGATCCGAAAGATTCAAGATAAAAGTTTAATGTTGACATAAAAACAATAATACTTCAAACATGCTACCCAAGAAATTATGTCTTATCAAAATAACATAGCCAACGAAAGCTTATCCCTACAAAATCATATAGTTAGGGAATGCTTCAATTTCGTCACACAAAACATTCTCATCATGCATAACCCCGATGACAAGCCGAGCAATTGGTTCATACTTTTTAACGCGCTTCAGCCTTTTCAACCCTTACGCAATACATGAGCGCAAGCCATGGATATAGCACTATGGGTGGAATAAAGTATAATGATGGGGGTTATGTGAGAAGACAAAAAGGTAGAAAGTCTCACATTGACGCGGCTAATCAATAGGCTATGGAGATGCCCATCAATTGATGTCAATGAGAGGAGTAGGGATTGCCATGCAACAGATGCACTAGAGCTATAAATATATGAAAGCTCAACAAAAGAAACTAAGTGGGTGTGCATCCAACTTGCTTGCTCACGAAGACCTAGGGCATTTTGAGGAAGCCCATCATTGGAATATACAAGCCAAGTTCTATAATGAAAAATTCCCACTAGTATATGAAAGTGACAACATAGGAGACTCTCTATCATGAAGATCATGGTGCTATTTTGAAGCACAAGTGTGGAAAAGGATAGTAACATTGTCCCTTCTCTCTTTTTCTCTCATTTTTTTCTTTTTTCTCTTTTTTCTCTTTTTTGGGCCTTCTCTTTTTTTCTTTGGCCTCTTTGTTTTTAGTCCGGAATCTCATCCCGAATTGTGGTGGAATCATAGTATCCATCATCCTTTCCTCACATGGGACAATGCTCTAATAATGATGATCATCACACTTTTATTACTTACAACTCAAGAATTACAACTCAATACTTAGAACAAAATATGACTCTATGTGAATGCCTCCGGCGGTGTACCGGGATATGCAATGAATCAAGAGTGACATGTATGAAAAATTATGAATGGTGGCTTTGCCACAAATACGATGTCAACTACATGATCATGCAAAGCAATATGACAATGATGGAGCGTGTCATAATAAACGGAACGGTGGAAAGTTGCATGGCAATATATCTCAGAATGGCTATGGTAATATTCCTCAAAACAGCCACCATACCTACTTATTGCAAAAGTTTATTAGACCTCGAAGCAAAGTACTACTAAGCATGCCCCTAGAGGGATAGATTGGTAGGAAAAGACCATCGCTCATCCCCGACCGCCACTCATAAGGAAAGCAATAAAAGAACACCTTATGTGTCAAAATTGTCACACAACTTTTACCATACGTGCATGCTACAGGACTTGCCAACCTTAACACAAGTATTTCTCAATTTCACAATTACTCAAGTAGCACACTCTAATATTACCACCTTTATATCTCAAAACACTTATCAAGTATCAAACTTCTCATGATATTCAATGAACTCAATATGGAATTTTTTTATTATGCTCATCTTGGATGCCTATCACATTCAGATTAATTTCACAATTAAAGAAAATTACCATGTTGTTTAAGACTCTCAAAATAATATAAGTGAAGCATGAGAGATCAATAATTTCTATAAAATAAAACCACCACCGTGCTCTAAAAGATATAAGTGAAGCACTAGAGCAAAAACTATATAGCTCAAAAGATATAAGTGAAGCACATAGAGTATTCTAACAAATTCCGAATCATGTGTGTCTCTCTCAAAAGGTGTATTCAGCGAGGATGATTGTGATAAACTAAAAAGCAAAGACTCAAATCATACAAGACGCTCCAAGCAAAACACATATCATGTGGTGAATAAAAATATAGCCCCAAGTAAAGTTACCGATAGACGAAGACGAAAGAGGGGATGCCTTCCGGGGCATCCCCGAGCTTAGGCTTTTGGTTGTCCTTGAATTTTACCTTGGGGTTCCTTGGGCATCCCCAAGCTTAGGCTCTTGCCAATCCTTGTTCCATAATCCATCAAATCTTTACCCAAAACTTGGAAACTTCACAACACAAAACTTAACAGAAAATCTCGTGAGCTCCGTTAGCGAAAGAAAACAAAACACCACTTCACGGTACTGTAATGAACTCATTATTTATTTATATTGGTGTTAAACCTACTGTATTCCAACTTTTGTATGGTTCATAAACTCCATTACTAGCCATAGATTCATCAAAATAAGCAAACAACACGCGAAAAACAGAATCTGTCAAAAACAGAACAGTCTGTAGTAATCTGTAACTAACGCAAACTTATGGAACTCTAAAAATTCTAAAATACATTGCCGGACGTGAGGAATTTATCTATTAATCATCTGCAAAAAGAATCAACTAAATATCACTCTCCATTAAAAAGTTGTAGCTAATCTCGTAAGCGCTAAAGTTTCTATTTTTTACAGCAAGATCGCAAAGACTTTCCCCAAGTCTTCCCAAAGGTTCTACTTGGCACAAACACTAATTAAAACACAAAACCACATCTAAACAGAACCTAGATGCATTATTTATTCCTAAACAGAACCAAAAGGCAAAAAATAAAATAAAATTGGGTTGCCTCCCAACAAGCGCTATCGTTTAACGCCCCTAGCTAGGCATAAAGGCAAGGACAGATCTAGGTCTTGCCATCTTTGGTGTTGGGAAAGAAAAGATAAAATTTATTATCTATAGCATTAATCTTTCTATTTTGAGAAAGCACGTGGCCATTAATGGTGGAATAAAGATTAAGCACGCTACGGAAATTTGCATCTAAGCTAGCTTTCATCTCTTTGATAATTTTGTTTTGGTAAAAGCACAAAAGAGAGGTGGATTCAACTTTCTCACTCATGGGGTGCCCAAATATAGTTTTCATCTTTTCATAGGTATCTATGGGATCCCCTTCAAGAAAACCCTCTTCAAAAATAGAATCTAAAACTTGCTTGAACAAAGCGGACAACCCAACATAAAAGCTTTTTAGGTATACCTCAATTTGATATTGAGGCACATAGCTAGCTCGGATCCTTAAAAGCCTATCCCAAGCATCTTTCAAAGACTCATCAAGTAAATAATGAAAAATTCCGGGACCATCTTCATCGAAATTATTCAAACCCTCATTGATAACCCCGGTAGGTCTTTCCATAGCATCATTGTTTATGAGCTTCGAGAGGACAGAGGGACTATCCAAAGTACTAAAACCATGGAGAGAGCCCTTGGTCCTTTTTGATTCGGCCATGGCACAAAGAAAACAACGGGAAAGAGGCAAACAGAAAGAGAGGGCGGATAAAACGACAAGGGTGAAGTGGGGGAGAGGAAAACGAGAGGCAAATGGCAAATAATGTAATGCGGGAGATAAGGTTTTGTGATGGGTACTTGGTATGTATTGACTTGTGCATAGACTCCCCAGAAACGGCGCCAGAAATCCTTCTTGCTACCTCTTGAGCACTGCGTTGGTTTTCCCTTGAAGAGGAAAGGGTGATGCAGCAAAGTAGCGTAAGTATTTCCCTCAGTTTTTGAGAACCAAGGTATCAATCCAGTAGGAGACCACGCTCAAGTCCCTTGTACCTACACAAACAAATAAGAACGTTGCAACCAACGCGATAAAGGGGTTGTCAATCCCTTCACGGCCACTTGCAAAAGTGAGATCTGATAGAGATGATAAGATAATATTTTTGGTATTTTTATGATAAATATTAAAAGTAAAGATTGCAAAATAAACGGTGCCAGAAATAACTTGTTGACAGGAGATTAATATGATGGAAAATAGACCCGGGGGCCATAGGTTTCACTAGTGGCTTCTCTCAAGATAGCATAAGTATTACGGTGGGTGAACAAATTACTGTCGAGCAATTGATAGAATTGAGCATAGTTATGAGAATATCTAGGTATGATCATGTATATAGGCATCACGTCCGTGACAAGTAGACCGACTCCTGCCTGCATCTACTACTATTACTCCACACATCGACCGCTATCCAGCACGCATCTAGAGTATTAAGTTCATAAGAAAGGAGTAACGCTTTAAGCAAGATGACATGATGTAGAGGGATAAACTCAAGCAATATGATATAAACCCCATCTTTTTATCCTCGATGGCAACAATACAATACGTGTCGTTTCCCCTACTGTCACTGGGATCGAGCACTGCAAGATTGAACCCAAAGCTAAGCACTTCTCCCATTGCAAGAAAGATCAATCTAGTAGGCCAAACCAAACTGATAATTCGAAGAGACTTGCAAAGATAACCAATCATACATAAAAGAATTCAGAGGAGATTCAAATATTGTTCATAGATAATCTTGATCATAAACCCACAATTCATCGGATCTCGACAAACACACCGCAAAAGAAGATTACATCGAATAGATCTCCAAGAGAATCAAGGAGAACTTTGTATTGAGATCCTAAGAGAGAGAAGAAGCCATCTAGCTAATAACTATGGACCCGAAGGTCTGAGGTAAACCACTCACACATCATCGGAGAGGCTATGGTGTTGATGTAGAAGCCCTCCGTGATCAATGGCCCCTCCGGGGGAGCGCCGGAAAAGGCCCCAAGATGGGATCTCATGGGTACAGAGAGTTGCGGCTATGGAAATAGGGTTTTGGCTCATGTTCTGATGTTTCCGGGTATATGAGTATATATAGGCGAAAGAGGTCGGTCAGGAGAGCTACGAGGGGCCCGCGAGGGTGGGGGCGCGCCCAGGGGGCAGGCGCACCTCCCTGCCTCGTGGCCTCCTCGTTGATTGCTTGACGTCCACTCCAAGTCTCTGGATCACGTTTGTTCCGAAAATCACGTTCCTGAAGGTTTCATTCCGTTTGGACTCCGTTTGATATTCCTTTCCTTCGAAACACTGAAATAGGCAAAAAAACAGCAATTTGGGCTGGGCCTCCGGTTAATAGGTTAGTCCTAAAAATAATATAAAAGTGTATAATAAAGCCCATTGAACATCCAAAACAGATAATATAATAGCATGGAACAATCAAAAATTATAGATACGTTGGAGACGTATCACTTGTCCCTTTCTATCACTGGGATATAGAGCACCACAAGCTTGAACCCCCATTACAAAGCTCCTCTCTCATTGCAAGATAAATCAATCTAGTTGGCCAAACGAAACAGATAGATCAGAGCGAAACACAAAGCTATAACAATCATGCATAAAAGAGTTCAGAGAAGACTCAGTTAATATTCATAAATATTCAGATCATAAACCCACATTTCATCGGATCCCAACAAACACATCGCAAAATAAGATTGCATCAAATAGAACTCCAAGAATATCAAGGAGAACATTGTATTGAAGATCAAAGAGAGAGAAGAACCCATCTAGCTATTAGCTATGAACCCGTAGGTCTGTGGTGAACTACTCATGCATCATCAAAGGGTAGCAAGGATGGTGTAGAAGCCCTCCGTGATCGATTCCCCCTCTGGCAGAGTACCGGAAAAGGCCTCCAGATGGGATCGCGGAAGAACAGAAACTTGCAGCGGCGGAAAAGTGTTTGGGGTGGCTCTTTGTTGGTTTCCCGATTTTAGAGAAGTTGTAGAGATGGCATTAGGTCAGATGGAGCCATGAGGGGCCCACAAGGTTGTTGCCTTGTTGTCTCCTCGCTTCTCGTCTGGTCTCCTCTCGAAGCTTCTAGGGTCTCTTTTGTCCAGATAAAAAAAATCATCAAAAAGTTTCGTTGCGTTTGGACTCCGTTTGGTACGGATTTCCAAGAAAACCAAGAACAAGCAGAAAACAACAACTGTCACTTGGCACTGGGTTAATAGGTTAGTCCTAAAAAATGATATAAAATACCACAAAAAATTATATAAGACATCCAAGATGAATACTATAATAGCATGGAACAATAAATAATTATAGATACGTTGGAGACGTATCAACGACACGCCTACCCTCCTTGGGTGCGCGTGCTGCCTTGTCGTCTCGTCATCTGTCGTCTAGACTCGCCCTGAAGCTTCTAGGGTCCCTCCCGGTCCAGAAAAATTATCAAAAAGTTTCGCCGGGTTTGGACTTCGTTTGGTAGGGATTTTCTGTAAAAACCAAAAACATGCAGAAAACTGCAACTGGCACTGGGACTCTGTTAATAGATTAGTTCCAAAAAATGATATAAAATGGCATATAAAGTATACAAGATTGATAATATAATAGCATGAAACAATTAAAAATTATAGATACATTGAAGACGTATCAGAGGATGGCAAATAAGTTCTAGTAGTTCTGTTAGGTTCTAGAAATATGCATGTTAATTATGTATGAACTTTTGCGTGTGCTGTAGTGATATTAAGTATTATATTTATGTTTTGTGAAATTTTCTGGCACCCTGGCTCAGAGCAACCGGTTTACCTTGCATTGCCAGCCCAGATATCATGTCCCCTGGCAATACACAACAACATGGTACAGAAAAACAACTGCTTTATTGATCTCATAGGGTTCGTGATACATGAAGAAGCGAGGCCAAGCGGCACACATGGTGCTGCTGCACTTATGTACATTATTTAGTAGACAGATCATGGGCCTCGATGCAACGATACAGCTACGCGGCAGCGGAACGGCGACATAGAGGAAATCCATCTCACAGGGACACTGCTGGGACACTGCCTAGACTGCGGCGAACAAAACAACTTTGACCCGTGGTACGACTTCGCCTGAAACTAGCATGACATGTCAGGTGAGTACTTTGAATGTACTCGCAAGCTCACAGCAAGCAAAGCAAATATGACAAACAATAACAAGACATTTAATCAGGTAGAATGCATGAACATGGCATGAATGTCATGAAGTGAGCGTGATATATCTCGTGCCCCTCGGACCAACTTACCATCTTGGTTACCATGTAACAACAATCACCAGCTTACCACGGTGATCCTTACTTCATCATAATCAGAAACACCTCAATGACCATCACGTGGTCATCTACCATAGCTTGTGCCTTGACAGTGCCATAAGTGTGCAAGTTAATTATTTCTGTTGACCCACGGTGTGACCTACTATGAACTGTGTCCATAACCGAGGACGTGGCTATCGATAGATTATACACTCTGCAGAGGTTAGTACATTGTACCCATGCCATAGAACCATGGCCTCGTGCCCCCATTCGGGTGGACCAACAGCATTCCAACAAAACCAATCTATTGCATGACACTCTCCCGGCCACTCCAACCAACTCCTCCTTGGGCTAAGTCATGGGTGGCTCCGGATGCCACTCTGGACATCTGCCACCTTCGTGACCGGCTACCGTCGTGGCAAAACAAAAACGGTCCCAAACGAGGACAATGGTACCAAACAACTATGGGCACACAAGGTTATGCCTGACTACCGGGCCAGGGTAGCGCAAGCACATAACCTTCCCTAGTTGGAGGCACCGGCGAGAGGCATGACAATAGACCGCATTAGCGCCTCCCCATCCAGACAAGTGTGGTTGCACTGGTAATTCGGTGGCACCATGACTCGATCAACATCATGTTCAAGTTGAATTATTATCATGTTAAACTTGAATAAAATAACTCGAGTCATAGTATGCCATGAAATGCATAAGTAAAGAATGACATGAATGAGTGCATCAAAGTAAACATGAGCATATAGAGCAAGTACTACTGCACGAACTAACAAACTAACAAGTATGCTACAAGGCAATCAGAACTTAGCATGTTTCGGCTAAGCATCACAGTGGACCTCAACTTCGAGAACCTATACCCCTCTTAATAATACGGAGGTCCTATGATTCAAATAATAGAAAGAAGAACGATGAAACGAATGCAATGTCTTGATTTTGCCTTTAATCTTCTCGACTGCAGTCATTCTTCCTCGGATGAACCGAACGAATATTGCTTCACGTTAGCAATAATTTTAAGAGGTCAATTCCTATGATAAAATCTTCTCACTTCCATGTCTTCTCGAAATGTAGCTCATCCTTCTTTGCTACGCAGATAATTTTTGGTGAAGTTCTTCAAACTACACACCGAATACAACATTCTCCTCGAACTTGCGTGGACTATTTCTCTCTGTGTGCATTAGCAAACAAATCAGTCCATACCTATTTCTAACAACCATCTCTAAAACACAAGGGGCCAACCATTTGCACCAACAAAATGAGATTTTAAAAAAATGAAGTTTCCAAATTATTTTCTGCAACACTACAAATTATCGCGAAATAAGCACATGCCTAATGACGGATGAATATGTTGCCAAAAATCAGTCCGAAACATCATCAAAATTGCCGAGAGAGCTGCCCCCCGAGGGGGGGCTTCTGACGGTGGACCGTCACAGAAATTGGCGACGTTTCATGTTTTGTCACCATGGTTTTTCTCACTGAATAGGGCAAATTTTGTAGTGCTTTAAGACCACCACGTGGGCTATGGTAAGGTGATCCATTGTCTCTAATTACTTGTTTCTCTTTGTTGCTGATGGATTGTCTGCTCTTATTATTAGGGGTTTACATTAAAATCTGGCGAAATGCACTAGGGATCTCACATCTGTTATTTGCAGATGATACCCTTCTCTTTTTCAAGGCAAATAGAGATGCAACATATCAAGTAAAAAATGTGTTAAACTCTGATGTCAGCCACTCGTCAACTATTAGACCTTGTGAAGTGCTTGATCCTTTTGGGAAGTCTTGCCTTATTACACAACAAGTGCAGGTCTGGACTAAATTGATTGCGGATAATGTAAATTTTGAAGAGAAGTACTTGGGGTTGCCAACTCCGGATGAGCTCATGACGAGAGACAAATTTCAAAATATGTAATCAAAATTAACTAAACGCATGATGTTTTGAGATTGCTGAGTCCTCGCGACTCACAGATTCTACCAAAACAGTTGCAGGTGCCGACGATGCCAGTGCAGATGACGCAACCGAGCTCAAGTGGGAGTTCGATGAGGAACGTGGTCGTTACTATGTTTCTTTTCCTGATGTTCAGTAGTGGAGCCAAGTTGGGACGATCGGGGATCTAGCATTTGGGGTTATCTTATTTTCATTTGGATTTTGACCGTAGTCGGTCTATGTGTGGATTTTGGATGATGTATGATTTATATTTATGTATTGTGTGAAGTGGTGATTGTAAGCCAACTCTCGTTATCCCATTCTTGTTCATTACATGGGATTGTGTGAAGATGACCCTTCTTGCGACAAAACCACAATGCGGTTATGCCTCTAAGTCGTGCCTCGACACGTGGGAGATATAGCCGCATCATGGGCGTTACAAGTTGGTAATCAGAGCCATCCCCGACTTAGGAGCCCCCTGCTTGATAGAATCGCTGGCGTTGTTGAGTCTAGAACAAAAATGTTTTGAGTCTTAGGATTATATATATCGGAGAGTAGGATTCTTTTTACTCCTCAGTCTCTTCGTCGCTCTGGTGAGGCCTCCTGACGTAGAAGTTTTGACTCTTCTCTCCTCAAATTTCACTAAAAAAAATTAGGATCACGCGGGTATCTTAGAATCGTTCTGATGGTTTTGTGACGAGAACATTGTTCTTGGTGCCTCCTGACATTTAGGGGTTGTGGCAGTGTCCCGGGGAGTTGAGCTCCGAGGTGTTGTCGTCACAATTTTATCGTTGCAGTTCTGGAATACCTGAGTTTCACCGACATCGAAATCTCTTTTATGCAGTTGTTGGTGAGATCACCTCGACGCCACCCAGTACTGGGGCGGGAGTTCGGGAGTACTGCCATAACTCGTATAACGGATGCTTTTCGAAGGTTGAGGTACACGATTTCCGAAGGTTTCTTGGTTATGTGTTGACGGATGGATACAGCTGGATCTAGGGATTGCTAGTTTGGGTGATATATTTTGTGTCCCCTGTATCCCCAACACCAGATTGCATAACCAGAAAGTTTCAGGAGTTTATAAGTGGGAATTCAAGTCGCTCCTAGGATATCTTTCCGACAGACGCATGATATGAGATTGGGGTTCGACATCTAGTGGTCCGCCTTTCCACGGTTGGTTTTACAGTGGTCTCGTAGTGTCTTAAAGAGTCATTGGCTATGCCGACTCGGGGACGCTTCGTATGTCATGTGCACTGCCTTGTACATGATGGTGTTGTACAATCGAGCCCGTGTGGGCCCCACCACAAAAACTTCGGACGAAATCTCTATCATTGTTTGTTCCGGCTTATTCTGCAAGCCAATACTTTGTTTTGTTTTGAATTGTGGTATTCGAGTTGCTTCGAAGTCAAATGTTGATTCCATACCTTTTTCTAAGTGGCTTCTCAACTTAATGGAAGTGTGATGATTTACTATGGAATTCATTCGTTCATCCTCGTTCGAATGTTTATTGTGAAGACTATATGTTGCAATTTCTATCCATTGATTCAATTTGCCTATCTGTCTATCAAGATGCTAACGGATGTCACCCTCTTCAGGATGGCTCCGCCAACGCGTCAGAATCTGGAACGTAATGATGGGAGTCAGGCGAACCCTCCGCCACCACCTCCGCCTCCGGAGGCATGGCAAGCTATCATGGCAGCCACCAACGCCAATGCTCAGATGATTCTGCAACTCTTGCAAGAACGCGCCCAAGGGCAAGGCAATCAAGGAAATCAAGGCCAAGGCAACAATCAGCCTCACTTCGCTACCCTCAACCAGTTTCTCGCAAATCAGCCCAAGTCTTTCAGCTACTGTGCCGAGGCCACAGATGCCGATGATTGGCTCGTGGACATCAACAAGCATTTTGAATGTAGCAATGTCAGGCCTGAGGACTTTGTCAAGTTCGCTTCTTTTCAGCTCAAGGACCAAGCTGCTGATTGGTATCAACAATACAAAGATTCCAGAGGAGGTCGTGTGATCACTTGGACTGACTTCTGTCGGGACTTCAAAGCGCGCCACATTCCACAAAGTGTTGTTGAGAGCAAGCATGAGGAGTTCCGCAATCTCAAGCAAGGCAACATGTCTGTGTATCAATTCAACATCCAGTTTCAGAAACTTGCTCGCTTCGCTAAACAAGACGTTCCTGATGAAAAGAGCATGGTCTATCACTTCAGAGGTGGCCTTAGAGAGGATCTGCAGTTAGCTCTCATTCTTGTTGATCCTACTCAGTTTGATCAATTCTATAACATGGCACTGAAGCAAGAGGCTGCTCAGCTCAAGTGTGAGGCTTCTAAGAAGAGAGTCAGGGACGCAGTTCAGTCTTCTTCTTCCTCACTAGTGGCTGCTAAGCAACAGAAGTTCTGGTTGCCTCCTCCTCCTCCGTTTCGTCAGCCTTATCAGCAGAAGAACAAAGGTGGACATGGATCTTCCCACTCTTCCAACTCTGGCTATCAGAACAAGTCTCAGAATCAAGCTCCAAAGTCGAATGCTCCTTATCATCGTCCACTCTCAGAGGTGACTTGCAACAAGTGTCAGCAGAAAGGTCACTATGCTAACAAATGCTTCAACCAAAGGCGCCTTCCGCCTCCTCCTCCCGTGAGATCTTCCAGCAATGCAGTGGTCAAGCATAATCCCAAGTCTGCTAAGGTGAACATGATGAATGTAGCTCAAGCGGAGGAATCTACTGATGTGATAATGGGTAATCTCTCAGTTAATGATATTCCTGCAAAAGTTTTATTTGATACTGGTGCATCGCATTCTTTCATGTCATACCCATTTGCATCGAAGCACAATTTTGACACAGAGGAATTATCTAGAGCAATGCAAGTTATTTCTCCGGCTAAGCGTTTGAGCTCTAGCATGATGGTTCCAAATGTCGGTATCAAGATGGGCGACTATAAATTTCTGTCTTCTCCAATTGTTCTTGGTGACTCGGATATTGATCTAATTCTCGGGATGGACTGGCTTTCTAAGCACAAGGCTCAACTTGATTGTGCTGCCAGGGAAATTCAATTGACACACTCTTCTGAGGATGTTATTATCTATGCCGCTCGTGATGAAACCATTCTGTTGTTTTCTCTCAATGAGAAGGGCGAGTTGAATGCCATCTCTCAAATTCCAGTCGTTTGTGAGTACCAATATGTCTTTCCAGAAGAGCTTCCGGGTATGCCTCCTCACCGGCCAGTTGAGTTCGTCATCGATCTTGAGCCTGGCACTGAACCTGTTTGCAAGCGTCCTTACAAGCTTGGACCCAAGGATCTGAAGGAATTGAAGAAACAGCTCGATGAAAAAGAGCGTCTGGGTTTGATCAGACTGAGTTCATCTCCGTGGGGTTGTGGTGTTCTTTTTGTCCAGAAGAAGGATGGCACAGATCGACTTTGTGTCGACTACTGTCCATTGAACAAGAAGACAATCAAGAACAAGTATCCTCTTCCCAACATCAATGAGCTATTCGAGCAACTTAAAGGTGCTAAAGTATTCTCCAAGCTTGACCTTTGTATGGGTTATCATCAGATTCGCATTCGTGAAGAAGATATTCCCAAGACAGCATTCAGAACAAGCTTTGGTTCTTATGAATATACTGTCATGTCTTTCGGCCTTGTCAATGCTCCTCCAACATTCTCTCGGATGATGAATTTCATCTTCAACCCCTATACCAATGAATTCGTCCTGGTGTATCTCGATGATATCTTGGTCTTCTCCAAGAATAAGAAGGATCATGCCAAACATTTGCCATTGGTGCTCGACAAGCTCAGAGAGTATCAATTCTATGCGAAGTTTTAAAAATGTGAGTTTTGGCTCGATGAAGTTCTTTACCTTGGCCATATCATCTCTGCCAAGGGCATCGCTGTTAATCCCGAGGTGTCTGCAATTGTGAATTGGGAACCTCCTCAGAATGTCAAGCAGCTTCGCAGTTTTCTTGGTCTTGCAAGCTATTGCCGAAGATTCGTTGAGAATTTCTCTAAGATTGCAAAGCCTCTTTCCAACCTCCTCCAGAAGCATGTGAAGTATGTCTGGTCTCCTGAGTGTGACGTTGCTTTCAACACTCTCAAAGAGAAACTCGTCACAGCTCCTGTCTTGACTCCTCCTGACGAATCCAAGCCTTTTGAAGTTTTCTGTGATGCTTCTCTTCAAGGTCTCGGTGCCGTGTTAATGCAAGAGAAGAAAGTTGTGGCCTATACCTCTCGTCAGTTGAAGCCCAACGAAAAGAACTACCCCACTCACGATCTTGAGTTGGCGGCAGTTGTCCATGCATTAATAACATGGAGACATCTCTTGTTGGGAAGGAAAGTGGACATCTTCACCGATCACAAGAGTCTCAAGTACATCTTCACTCAGCCCAACCTCAACCTCAGGCAAACTCGATGGGTCGAAATGATTCAAGAGTACAATCCGAGTATTGAATATACTCCAGGCAAAGCCAATGTCATTGCAGATGCTTTGAGCAGGAAGGCTTATTGCAACAGCTTAATTCTCAAGCCATTCCAACCGGATCTTTGTGAAGCTTTCCGCAAGCTGAATCTACAAGTTGGTCCTCAAGGCTTTCTTGCCAACCTCATAGTCTCTCCTACTTTGGAAGATCAAATTCGTGAGACACAACTCCTGGATACCATGGTGAAGAAGGTGAAACGTGGTATTGACAAGGGTCTTTCCAAATACAAGTGCTATCGCATTGATGAAGAGACACTTTATTCTTCGAGGACCGGATTGTGGTTCCTAAAGGTGATCTAAGGAAAGTCATTATGAACGAGGCGCACAATTCTCTTCTTTCCATTCATCCTGGAAGTACGAAGATGTACCATGACCTCAAGCAGTCGTATTGGTGGACTCGAATGAAGCGAGAAATCGCTCAATTCGTGAATGAATGTGATGTCTGTAGAAGGGTGAAAGCAGAACACCAATGACCAGCTGGTCTCCTCCAACCTCTTGCTATCCCAGAATGGAAGTTTGATCATATCGAAATGGACTTCGTGACTGGATTTCCCAAGTCCAAGCACGGAAATGATGCTATCTTCGTTGTCATTGACAAGCTTTCTAAAGTGGCTCATTTTCTTCCAATCAAAGAATCCATCACAGCAGCTCAGTTGGCAGAGCTATACACCTCCAGGATTGTCTCCTTGCACGACATTCCACAATTGATTTCTTCAGATCGTGGAAGCATCTTCACTTCTAAGTTCTGGGACTCCTTCCAGAAGGCCATGGGCACCAACATTCGCTTCAGCACAGCTTTCCATCCTCAAACTAGTGGCCAAGTCGAGCGAGTCAATCAAATTCTTGAAGATATGCTCAGGGCTTATGTCATTTCCTTTGGCATGAAATGGGAAGATTGTCTTCCATATGCCGAGTTCTCCTACAACAACAGCTTCCAAGCAAGTTCGGGCAAGGCCCCATTCGAGATTCTCTATGGCAGAAAGTGTCGTACTCCTCTCAATTGGTCAGAGACTGGTGAACGCCAACTTCTTGGCAATGACTTAATCACACAGGCTGAAGAAATGTGTAAAGTCATCCGTGAAAATCTCAAAGCCGCGCAATCGCGCTAGAAGAGTTACTATGATAGTAAGCACTGTGATTTGGCTTTCGAGATCGGAGACCATGTCTACCTCCGCGTCTCTCCAATGAAAGGCACTCGTCGCTTCGGTATCAAAGGGAGCTTGCCCCTAGATACGTGGGTCCTTTCAAGATCATTGGCAAAAGAGGCGACCTCGCCTATCAACTTGAGCTTCCTTCCAACTTCGCGAACGTGCACGATGTGTTCCACGTGTCACAGCTTCGCAAGTGCTTCAAGACTCCTGAGCGCACCATCAAATTCGAAGAGATTGACCTCCAAGAAGATCTGTCTTATCATGAGCACCCCGTTGCTATTCTTGAAGAAACTGAGCGCAAAACTCGCAACAAGTCAATCAAATTCCTGAAAGTGAAGTGGTCGCACCATTCCGACCGAGAAGCCACCTGGGAACGCGAGGACCACCTCCGTTCCGAATATCCGGAGTTCTTTCAGTCCTAGATCTCGGGATGAGATCCTCTCGTAGTGGTGGAGTGTTGTAACACCCCGGATGTAACTTTCCATATTTGTAACTCCAACTCTTGCCATTTTCGGCTATGTGTTATGTTATTCCCTTCGTGGTCGGGTTTTGTTTTTCTTTTGCATTTTGTTCATGTCATGCATCTCATATCATGTCATCATGTGCATCTCATTTGCATACGTGTTCGTCTCATGCATCCGAGCATTTTCCCCGTTGTCCGTTTTGCAATCCGGCACTCCCACCTCCTCCGTCGCACCCCTCTTGTTTCTTTTCATGAGCGGGTGTTGAACGTTCTCGGAATGGACCGAGGTTTGTCAAGTGGCCTTGGTATACCACCGGTAGACCACCTGTCAAGTTTCGTTCCATTTGGAGGTCGTTTGATACTCCAACGGTTAACCGGGCAACCGCAAAGTCCTTTTGTGTGTTGCAGCAAAACCCCCCTCCAAACAGCCCAAAACCCCTCTAAGTCACTTCCATGCTCTCGGTCGTTCGATCACGATCGTGTGGGCGAAAACCGCACTCCATTTGGAGCCTCTTAGCTCCCTCTACCTATAAAAACGCCTCCCCCCTCCAAAATCTCGGGCAAAAAACCACCCTAACCCTAGATCAAATCGCCCCCGCCGCCACCGGACGTGTCCGTACCGCGCCGGACGGAGCCGCCGCCGCCCCGAACCAACGGGCGCGCGACACGTGTCCCCGCCGCCTCTCCCG
>NC_057805.1:354839265-354929459 GCF_018294505.1 Triticum aestivum
CATGCCCCGTCTCCTCCCTCGCCGTCCGAGCTCCGGCCGCCATCGTCCCCGTCGCCTCTGCTCCGGAGAGCTCGCGCCGCCTCTGCTCTCCGGATCCATTCGAGCCGGTTGACTTTTCCCCCTCTCGAAATTTCTCTAAGTCCTAGATTTCTTACAATATGTGCTCCTGTTCATTGCATCATAACCCTCTGCATATAGCTCCGTTTCGTGCGTGTAATATATCGAAATGTTCGTCTCTGGATGCTCTTCATTTTGTTCCATTGTGCCATGTTCATTTGTGTCCATCTTGATGCCAAAATCTCTGGTGCAAGAGTGCTATATGCTGTTAACTGATATTACTTATCAGAACTTGAGGATTTGTTATTTTTGTTGCTATTGATATGTGCATCTTATGGGCATGAGCTCTACATGTGTTTTGATGTATGCCATGTCATATTTACAGAGGTGTATGCCATGTATTTTTGTGATCTCTGTGGTGACTAGCACAAGCATGCAAACTAGGCTTCGTGATGTTTCTGATTTCAGGGACTTGGTAATTTTAGTAAATTACCAAGTCTGTGACTGCTGTTATTTTGTTGCCATGTATCCTTGTGTCTACAGAGAGATTCATGCTTATTTTGGTGATGTTCAGTAAGGATGTTTTGTAGATATAGTTGTGCTCTATCCATCCATGCCCTTTTTTGCAATTATGGAGTGCCATAGCATGACTCAATCTTGCTCTACTTTTGCTATAAAATATTTCTGGCAGATTGTTTACGTGTTATTCAATTTTGCCAAGCTTTTTGTAGTTAATCCTTTCATGCTATGTATTTGTTCTTGCCATGGATAGCTTCATAAACATGTCATATTGATGTAGGTATGCTTGTTTTTTCATGCATTGCTTTGTGGTGAGTGCATCAAGCTCACCAAGATGACTTCATGTTATTGTTTCTGCCATGCTCTGTTTTCTGCTAAGTCTGAAACCTGTTAACGAAACTTGCCATGTTTACATGGTTTCCATCATATCTTCTGGCCCTTTTTGGCTTATGGTCATTAAGTGACTTTTGTTCTATGCATTTAGTAGATTCATGCCATGCCTTGTTTCACTATGTTAAGTTCCTGTAGCATGTTGATTGCTTGTTCCGAACATTGTTACCTGATGCTGTTTCAGGCATGTCCAGTAATTTCACCAAGTCTGTGAACCTGTTATCTTTTGCACTTTTGTCATGCTTGTTTGAACCTGTTATGTTATGATCTAGCCGTAGCTCAGTATTCATCTTTTGTCAAGCATCTTCTGTAGATTACTGCCATATGCTTTGTTGCTATGTTGGAGTGTTGTAGCATAGTTACTTGATGTATTCTAAGTGCTATCATGCTGTTAATCACAGTTTCGTGTCATTCTTGTTTTGCTTGCCATTTGCAAACCGTGCATCCGTTTCCGGTGATCTTTATATCGATTTCAACCGAAATCATATCATCTTTCCAGTGGCATGCTTGGTTTGCCAAGTTACTGCCTTGTTCATCATTTTTCTTCCGCAGCACGCATATGCATCGCATATCATATCTTGCATATCATACATGTTTTGCATCATGTTGCTTGTGCATTTCCAGTGATTGATTGTGGTTCCGTTGCTTGTGTTCTTGTTTTGGGTAGACCCGGGAGATGAGTTCGTGAACGAGGAACCTGTTGAGTACGCTTACGAGAATCAAGCTTTCGACAACTCTGAGAACCTTGCAGGCAAGATGACCATACCCTCGAAATCACTTCTATCTTTGTTGTGCTAGTTGTTCGTTCTATTGCCATGCTGCGCTACCTACCACTTGATATATCATGCCTCCCATATTGCCATGTCAACCCTCTAACCATCCTTTCCTAGCAAACCGTTGTTTGGCTAAGTTACCGTTTTTGCTCACCCCTTCTTATAGTGTTGCTAGTTGCAGGTGAAGTTGAAGTTGGTTCCATGTTGGAACATGGATATTTTGGATTATCACAATATCTCTTATTCTAATTAATGCATCTATATATTTGGTAAAGGGTGGAAGGCTCGGCCTTATGCCTGGTGTTTTGTTCCACTCTTCCCGCCCTAGTTTCCGTCATACCGGTATTATGTTCCTTGAGTTTGCGTTCCTTACGCGGTTGGGTGATTTATGGGACCCCCTTGACAGTTCGCTTTGAATAAAACTCCTCCAGCAAGGCCCAACCTTGGTTTTACCATTTGACCACCTACCACCTACACTTCCCTTGGGTTTTCGCGAGCCCGAGGGTCATCTTTATTTTAGACCCCCACGGGCCAGTGCTCCTTCGAGTGTTGGTTCGAACCGAGCTGCCTGCGGGGCCACCTTGGGGAAACTTGAGGACTGGTTTTACTCGTAGCTAGTCTCATCCGGTGTTGCCCTGAGAACGAGATATGTGCAGCTCCTATCGGGATTTGTCGGCACATCGGGCGGCTTTGCTGGTCTTGTTTTACCATTGTTGAAATGTCTTGTAAACCGGGATTCCGAGACTGATCGGGTCTTCTCGGGAGAAGGTTTATCCTTCGTTGACCGTGAGAGCTTATAATGGGCTAAGTTGGGACACCCCTGCAGGGTATTATCTTTCGAAAGCCGTGCCCGCGGTTATGAGGCAGATGGGAATTTGTTAATGTCCGGTTGTAGAGAACTTGTCACTTGACCCAATTAAAATACATCAACCGTGTGTGTAGCCGTGATGGTCTCTTCTCGGCGGAGTCCGGGAAGTGAACACGGTTTGAGTTATGCATGAACGTAAGTAGTTTCAGGATCACTTCTTGATCATTTCTAGCTTCGCGACCGTTGCGTTGCTTCTCTTCTCGCTCTCTTTTGCGTATGTTAGCCACCATATATGCTTAGTGCCTGCTGCAGCTCCACCTCATTACACTATCCTTTTCTATAAGCTTAAATAGTCTTGATCTCGCGGGTGTAAGATTGTTGAGTCCTCGTGACTCACAGATTCTACCAAAACAGTTGCAGGTGCCGACGATGCCAGTGCAGATGACGCAACCGAGCTCAAGTGGGAGTTCGATGAGGAACGTGGTCTTTACTATGTTTCTTTTCCTGATGTTCAGTAGTGGAGCCAAGTTGGGACGATCGGGGATCTAGCATTTGGGGTTATCTTATTTTCATTTGGATTTTGACCGTAGTCGGTCTATGTGTGGATTTTGGATGATGTATGATTTATATTTATGTATTGTGTGAAGTGGTGATTGTAAGCCAACTCTCGTTATCCCATTCTTGTTCATTACATGGGATTGTGTGAAGATGACCCTTCTTGCGACAAAACCACAATGCGGTTATGCCTCTAAGTCGTGCCTCGACACGTGGGAGATATAGCCGCATCGTGGGCGTTACACTGTCCATCTCAAGGGGGAGGACATACTCATCAAATCCATCGCTAAGGCAATTTTCACTTATCTTATGCGCATTTTCAAGTTACCCTTGAGGTTGTGTGATGACCTTAATGAAATGGTCAAGAACTACCTGTGGGGATCGGAGAAGGGAAAAAGAAAGACACATTGGAAATCTTGGGAAGACTTGATCAAACCAAAAGGCCTGGGTCTCATGGGATTTCATGATTTTTGGATTTCTAATAAAGCTCTAATAGCTCATCAAGCTTGGCAATTGTTGATGAATTCGTATAGCTTGTGCGCAAGATTGCTACGTGTTAAGTACTATCCTGCTGGTCTATTGGAGGATACGATGTTTCATCGGACCCATCATGATCCTGGTAGGGATTGCTTATGGCCTTGAACTTCACAAAAAGGGCTTGTTATGGAGGATAGGCAATGGAACTCAAATCTTCCTTTAATGTGATTTCACGGAAAGGGAGATGTTGTCTTCGGTGGTGTCGGCATTAAGTAGTATAAATGGATCATGGGACCCTGATTTGGTCCGTTAGTTCCTACCTCTTGATGCGTCTGAAATCTCAAAGCTTAAGTTGCCTAGCACAATGGGAGGATTTCATTGCACGGACTTGTGAACCCTCAGGAAAATTTTCACTTAGGAGTGCCTACAAGCTAGCCTTTGATGCATTGTACCAGCATAACCAGTTTTCATCCAGTTGCTCACTAGGGGGAGATCAGAGATATTGGAGTGAGGTCTGGGGCTGTAATGTGTTGGAAATATGCCCTAGAGGCAATAATAAATAGGTTATTATTATATTTCCTTGTTCATGATAATCGTTTATTATCCATGCTAGAATTGTATTGATAGGAAACTCAGATGCATGTGTGGATACATAGACAACACCATGTCCCTAGTAAGCCTCTAGGAGACTAGCTTGTTGATCAATAGATGGTTACGGTTTCCTGACCAGGACATTGGATGTCGTTGATAACGGGATCATATCATTAGGAGAATGATGTGATGGACAAGACCCAATCCTAAGCCTAGCACAAGATCGTGTAGTTCGTTTGCTCAGAGCTTTTCTAATGTCAAGTATCAGTTCCTTAGACCATGAGATTGTGCAACTCCCGGATACCGTAGGAATGCTTTGGGTGTACCAAACGTTACAACGTAACTGGGTGACTATAAAGGTGCACTACAGGTATCTCCGAAAGTGTCTGTTGGGTTGGCACGAATCGAGACTGGGATTTGTCACTCCGTGTAAACGGAGAGGTATCTTTGGGCCCACTCGGTAGGACATCATCATAATGTGCATAGTGTGACCAAGGAGTTGATCACGGGATGATGTGAGTTACGGAACGAGTAAAGAGACTTGCCGGTAACGAGATTGAACAAGGTATCGGGATTACCTAATGTTGTTCGGAGTCCCGGATGAGATCCCGGACGTCACGAGGAGTTCCGGAATGGTCCGGAGGTAAAGATTTATATATGAGAAGTCCTGTTTTGGTCACCGGAAAAGTTTTGGGTGAAATCGGTAATGTACCGGGACCACCGGGAGGGTCCCGGGGGTCCACCAAGTGGGGCCACCAGCCCCAGAAGGCTGCGTGGGCCAAGTGTGGGAGGGGACCAGCCCCAGGTGGGCTGATGCGCCCCCCACCAAGGCCCAAGGTGCATGGGAGAGTGGGAGGGGGCAAACCCTAGGTCCAGATGGGCCTTAAAGCCCACCCTAGTGGCACCCCCCCTCTCCTCCCCTTGGCCGCCCCCCTTGGATGGGATCTAGGGCTGGCCGCCTCCTCTTGGGGGTGGAAACCCTAAGGGGGGCGCAGCCCCCTCCCCCCTTATATATATTTGAGGTTTGGGCTGCCCAAGACACACGAGAACGTCTCTCTTTCGGCGCAGCCCAACCCCTCTCCCTCCTCCTCCTCTCCCGCGGTGCTTGGCGAAGCCCTGCGGGATTGCCACGCTCCTCCATCACCACCACGCCGTCGTGCTGCTGCTGGATGGAGTCTTCCCCAACCTCTCCCTCTCTCCTTGCTGGATCAAGGCGTGGGAGACGTCACCGGGCTGCACGTGTGTTGAACGCGGAGGCACCATTCTTCGGTGCTTAGATCGGAATCAACCGTGATCTGAATCGCTACGAGTACGACTCCTTCATCCGCGTTCTTGCAACGCTTCCACATCGCGATCTACAAGGGTATGTAGATGCACTCCCCTTCCCCTCGTTGCTAGAGTACTCCATAGATTGATCTTGGTGATGCGTAGAAAATTTTGAATTTCTGCTACGTTCCCCTACAGTGGCATCATGAGCTAGGTCTATGCGTAGTTTCTATGCACGAGTAGAACACAAAGTAGTTGTGGGCGTAGATGTTGCCAATTCTTCTTGCCGCTACTAGTCTTATCTTGTTTCGGCGACATTGTGGGATGAAGGCCCGGACCGACCTTACACGTACGCTTACGTGAGACAGGTTCCACCGACTGACATGCACTAGATGCATAAGGTGGCTAGCGGGTGTCTGTCTCTCCCACTTTAGTCGGAACGGATTCGATGAAAAGGGTCCTTATGAAGGGTAAATAGAAATTGGCATATCACGTTGTGGTCTTACGTAGGTAAGAAACGTTCTTGCTAGAAACCTATACAAGCCACGTAAAAACTTGCAACAACAATTAGAGGACGTCTAACTTGTTTTTGCAGCATGTGCTATGTGATGTGATATGGCCAGAAGATGTGATGAATGATATATGTGATGTATGAGATTGATCATATTCTTGTAATAGGAATCACGACTTGCATGTCGATGAGTATGACAACCGGCAGGAGCCATAGGAGTTGTCTTTATTTTTGTATGACCTGCGTGTCATTGAATAACGCCATGTAAATTACTTTACTTTATTGCTAAGCGCGTTAGCCATAGAAGTAGAAGTAATCGTTGGCGTGACAACTTCATGAAGACACAATGATGGAGATCATGGTGTCATGCCGGTGACAAAGATGATCATGGTGCCCCGAAGATGGAGATCAAAGGAGCAAAATGATATTGGCCATATCATGTCACTATTTGATTGCATGTGATGTTTATCATGTTATGTATCTTATTTGCTTAGAACGACGGTAGCATAAATAAGATGATCCCTCACTAAAATTTCAAGAGACGTGTTCCCCCTAACTGTGCACCGTTGCGAAGGTTCGTTGTTTCGAAGAACCACGTGATGATCGGGTGTGATAGATTCTAACGTTCGAATACAACGGGTGTTGACGAGCCTAGCATGTACAGACATGGCCTCGGAACACATGCGAAACACTTAGGTTGACTTAACGAGCCTAGCATGTACAGACATGGCCTCGGAACACAAGAGACCGAAAGGTCAAACATGAGTCGTATAGTAGATACGATCAACATGGAGATGTTCACCGATGATGACTACTCCGTCTCACGTGATGATCGGACACGGCCTAGTTTGACTCGGATCATGTATCACTTAGATGACTAGAGGGATGTCTATCTGAGTGGGAGTTCATTAATCAGATGAACTTAATTATCATAAACATAGTCAAAAGGTCTTTGCAAATTATGTCATACGCTTTAGTTCTACTGTTTAAGATATGTTCCTAGAGAAAATTTAGTTGAAAGTTGGTAGTAGCAATTATGCGGACTGGGTCCGTAAACTGAGGATTGTCCTCATTGCTGCACAGAAGGCTTATGTCCTTAATGCACCTCTCGGTGTGCTGAACCTCAGCGTCGTCTGTAGATGTTGCGAAACATCTGACATACACGTTTTGATGACTACGTGATAGTTCAGTGCGGTTTAGAATTGCGGCACCAAAGACGTTTTTTGAAACGTCGCAGAACATGTGAGATGTTCCGAAGACTGAATTGGGATTTCAGACTAGTGCCCACGTCAAGAGGTATGAGACCTCTGACAAGTTTCTTAAGCTTGCAAACTAAGGGAGAAAAGCTCAATCGTTGAGCATGTGCTCAGATTGTCTGAGTACTACAATCACTTGAATCGAGTGGGAGTTGATCTTCCAGATGAGGTAGTGATGATTCTCCATAGTCACTGCCACCAAGCTAGTAGAGCTTCGTGATGAACTATAACATATCAGGGATAGTTATGATGATCCTTGAGCCATTCGCGATGTTTGACACCGCGAAAGTAGAAATCAAGAAGGAGCATCAATTGTTGATGGTTAGTAAAACCACTAGTTTCTAGAAGGGCAAGGGCAAAAGGGACACTTCATGAAACAACAAATCGTTTGCTGCTCTAGTGAAGAATCCCAAGGTTGAACCCAAACCCGAGACTAAGTGCTTCTGTAATGAGGGGAACGGTCACTGAAGCAGTACTACCCTAGATACTCGGTAGATGAGAAGGCAGGCAAGGTCGACAGAAGTATATTGGATATACATGTGTACTTTACTAGTACTCCTAGCAGCACCAGGGTATTAGATACCGGTTCGGTTGCTAAGTGTTAGTAACTCGAAATAAAAGCTGCGGAATAAACGGAGACTAGCTAAAGGTGAGATGACGATATGTGTTGGAAGTGTTTCCAAGGTTGTTGTGATCAAGCATCGCATGCTCCCTCTACCATCGAGATTTGGTGTTTGCGTTGAGCATGATTGGATTATGTTTATCGCAATACGGTTATGCATTTAAGGAGAATAATGGTTACTCTGTTTATTTGAATAATACCTTCAATGGTCTTGCACCTAAAATGAATCTCGATCGTAGTGATACACATGTTCATGCCAAAAGATATAAGATAGTAATGATAGTACCACATACTTGTGGCACTGCCACTTGAGTCATATAGTTGAGGTTTGGGCTGCCCAAGACACACGAGAACGTCTCTCTTTCGGCGCAGCCCAACCCCTCTCCCTCTTCCTCCTCTCCCGCGGTGCTTGGCGAAGCCCTGCAGGATTGCCACGCTCCTCCATCACCACCACGCCGTCGTGCTGCTGCTGGATGGAGTCTTCCCCAACCTCTCCCTCTCTCCTTGCTGGATCAAGGCGTGGGAGACGTCACCGGGCTGCACATGTGTTGAACGCGGAGGCACCGTTCTTCGGTGCTTAGATCGGAATCAACCGCGATCTGAATCGCTACGAGTACGACTCCTTCATCCGCGTTCTTGCAACGCTTCCGCATCGCGATCTACAAGGGTATGCAGATGCACTCCCCTTCCCCTCGTTGCTAGAGTACTCCATAGATTGATCTTGGTGATGCGTAGAAAATTTTGAATTTCTCCTACGTTCCCCTACATAATGCTCCTCCCGAAGTCTGTTTTTTGCGTGGTGAATGGCGACTAGTGCACTACCTACATGGGAAAGGAAGCATGCAATATCCCTAGAGACTGACGCTCGATGCCTGGTCTATGGGATCAATAATGAGAACACACTCCACGGTTTGTGTCGCTACCCCCATGCAATTGCTCCATGGGATTTACTTGTTAAAGTTTGGCCTTTGCCACCGGTGTCTTAGGTGAAGACTACGAGTTGTGAATGCTGCTACACCTGACTAGTGATCTGCCACAGAACTTGCAATTGCATCTGCTCATGCTTCTATGGAGAAATTGGTTTGCTTGAAATGAAATAATCTGTCGCAAACTTGCACCTCCCATTAATGTTTCCAATCAATCCTTGTGCAACTATGTGCAGTCGATTCTTGCGATGCAGTATGAGCCATCATTTTATCCCATAAAAGGCAAGGTTGTGGTGTCAGAATGTTCAAAAGAAGAAGATATATGTTGATCTGGGTATCACATCATGGAGGTTACCTAAAACTGGTTGGGCTAAGTTAAATTCCAATGGTTCTTCTGTCTCTGGCAGTGGCTTGGCAGGGAGCGGTATGATCCTTCGTGACCGATTAGGAGACATTAGGGCATCTCCAAAGGAGATCCTCAAAACTCATGTATATGTCCGGACTGTGGTGTTCAAACCACATTTGTCAACTTTTCCCAACAAATGGGGACCCCTATATGTCCATGGACTAGTCCACATGTCCGTTTTCGGTATTTTGGCAACAAGCATTGGGAGGGGCGCAATGCAGGAGTCCGAACACCCACTTGACCAATGAAAAGCAACCAAGTGTTCCTCCTCTCTTTTCTCTCTCATCTCCCTCCTCCCAACGACACATCACACACACATATATACATCCAACCAACCATATGCATGGACCCCTCCCTCCTTCCAACCAGACAAATTGGGATTATTTGTGAATAAGCGTTGATTGGCTCCCTCCCACATCATGTTCGCGGACCACGTCTAGACTGGTCTGCGGACATTTGTGGTTTTCGTTTTGGAATTTGCATTGGATATGCCCTTATCTTCCCTTCTTGGAGATGCCTCCGACATTGTTCTGATCTTTGAAGGTTAAGCTATTAGCAATAAAGGAAGGTTTGTCTTTGGCATTGCAATGGAGCCATCCCAATTCATGTTGAGACAAATTGTCTAGAAGCAGTAAATCTCTTGAAGAAGAATGGTACAGATAGATCTCGCTTTGGCTTTATGGTGCATGTATTAGATTACTGTTACTTAGAAACACTTGTATTGCTCATGTTCGATGGAATCAGAATTTGCTTAGTCACTCTTTAGCTAGTTATGGTATAATTAGTTTTTTAGGTGTAACCAGGGATTTTCAATACTCAAACTGTCCAAGATATAAATAATATCAGGAACTCCCCCTAGCCAGACATGACCACCGACGTCAAGAGATGACGCCGCCTTACCTAATCCATGAGCTTCACTATTAGACTCCCTAGGTTCAAAACGAAAAATTGCATCCTCGAACTCCTTCCTCCTATGGTGAATATCCTTCAAAATTGGCGCGTATATAGTTGTTGCACCTCTGCTAATATTTGCATTGACTTTCGGACAGTTAGAGCTGATAACCAAATGTTGAAAATGCAAATCATGGGCGAGAGCTAATGCCTCATTGCATGCATGGGCCTCCAGACTTGCAGGATGCGCCAACCTATCGAAGATGACGACCGACACTCCAAGAAAACATCCTTCTTTATCTTTGCAAATAGCCGCAGCTGCTCCCTTGCCTCCATGGCGGGAAAGCCCCCCATCCACGTTCATCTTCACCTCTAGACCCTTCGGAGCAAGTCATCTGCATGGTCTTCGACATGGAACTGGAGTCCATGTAGCGCGTGCTAAACAACAACACCTCAAAGTCCTATTAATACCTGGTCATGAAGCTCATTGTCGTCAACATACTCTGGAATACATCGTGTTGGATCGTTCTTCTCCTTGCCCACCACTTGTCCACATCGTAATAAGAACGCATGCCAGATCATGTCGTGTCATTGAGTCAAACAGCCAGGAGAGTCAGAGCTGAGCGTCCTCAGCTTGGTTTGATATTGTATGTTTGAGGATTTCTTCATCTTCCAACGCCCACACACAGCGCGGGCCACGACATGCGACATTCAAAGAGTGAATGGTGCCATGTATCTTCTACAACAGAACATATCAAGCATACTAGTGAGGTGGTCATGTTTCTTTTGTACCTAGTCATGCCCGTCAGTAATGATGTGTGAGCCAGACGCCAGATAAAAACATGAACTTTGGACGACACCTTCACCTTCCACAGATTAGTCCAGTCTCTCTTAGCCGCAATGTGATTTGAGTTACTTGGCCGGTGCTCGAGGCAATCTTCTTGCTGGGCCTTAGTCTCTGAGCTCATCCTGTAAGCTGAGAGAACGGAGAATGTGCCCCTTCTATCATAATGCTAGGGCCGAAAACCGTTTTGAAGTCTCGAGATTAATGTAATTCTCAAAACGATATCAATATCCTGTGCGATGAAGTGCTCCGTAATTACTTGCCTGCTCCATGTTATGGTATAATTAGTGGTACAACTGCGGTGGCTTGCTTCCGCCCTGATCACCGGCGGAGCTACGGCAAGGCCGAGTCGGCCATGGCCTGCCCAACATTTTAGAATTTGTATGTTGTTTTTTTACTCCTGAACCTTCCATAGGCCATTTCCTTCTTTTTAGCCCGTCCAACAATGGGCTTCAAGCTCCACTTCTGGCCCTCATGGTATTGTCGAATTATGTAATTCCAAGGTAGACGTATATACACGATGTTCCTCACACCCACTCCAAAATAATAATTTTCACACACAAAAAAGAACTAGAAAAAAGAGAGAAGTGACGCCACAAAAATGTATTGTTCGCGTCTACCTGGACTTTTGATGGTCTCTTAAGGCATGGCCAATACATAGTCCGAGGGTGATGCCTCGCGTGCCATGTAGGATCGGATGTCAGGAAAAATAATAATTACTAGGAAAGCGGGATCCTCTGCAGAAGGCGGGTGCTTGGAGAGAAAGAATGTGGTCCGATGTAAAAAACTGAAAAAGTCACAGAGAAGAGTAGATATGTACTACAGTCTTTATTTTTTATTGTTTAATGAAGCCCATTAATGATAACTTGCATTGAAGAAAAAAATAAATATAGATGCCTAAAACTATTTTTTCTCACCAGGCATATGTATCCATACACCACTATAGTTCATGCCCTTAAAAACTGGACAGCCAGAGATGTGGAGGTCCGTGGCCACATGCCGCGTTGAAGAAATAGACGCATTGCATCTGACATGTGGACGTCACGATACACCAAGCATGTCCATCGCTCACTCGTATCATTGCCTCCCACAGCATTCGTGAGCTATCCCGACGGATCCACTGGCCCGCGGCGCACGGGCAGTATGTCGATGCAACCGCCCATCGTATGTGGCCGCCGATGAGGGGGAAAATGGCCGTTCACGTCACGCTGCGCCCCGAAGCCGCCTGTCCTCCCGCGGGCGGCGAAGAGTCTGTGGGAAGCTCAAGACGCACAGCCCGTCTCGCGGCCGCGCGTGCCTTTTCGCTTCGCCTCCTCCTCGTCGTTATCTCTCTGCCCACGTCCTACGATTTCCACGTGAATTAGCGGCCGGGCTTGGCTGGCGTGAGTGCGTGGGCGACCTTGGGCTTGCGGAGAGACAAAAACGCAAAAGAAGACGGCTCCGCTCCGGGACGCAACCATGAATCCATGATTGATCTATTTTATATTGGGTGATAAGGTCTCGGCTCTCGGGCCAAATCTGGGAGGGCGACTTGTCTCCGAGTCCACGACGCCGGAGGCCGTATCTGAGAGAGGGCGCAAGCGATCAGTTAACGACCTCGTTAACGCTGTATGCTTCGTCATATATGTGGCCGGGGGCGGAAAAGTTGGCAGCGAAAGTGGATGATTCAGGTTGCTCACGCGGCAGAATATACTATCGGCGGTGCCGCTACGAACTCGCCAGGAGGCGTCGCGTCGCCTTTTTCTCATTCGATAAAAAGAAAATCAGATTCACTGTTAAAGACATAACAACAAATAGGTTAAATTTTTTCTTTCCTCTCTTGCAAGCCAACTAGGGAAAGGCTTCCTCCCCTGATTTCCGCCGGCAAGCCCATGGATTCGCCTCTCCTCCACTCCGGCTGGTAGATAGGTAGGGTTTTAGTTCTTGCAGGGGCGGCGTTTGGACGGATGGCGGCGTTTTTTCTCCGAGTCAGTCTTCCGAGCTCCGATCCTCTTCAAATTTGTCCGCTGCGATGGATTAGACGGAGATCCGGCGTAGATTTCCTCGGGGCGGCGAGGTTAGGTTCCTCGTCATGCGTGCGCAAAGGTGATATTTGGTGTTAAATTCTTCATATCGATTTAAGAATTCAACAACAATGATTGCGGCTCCGGGACGCTGGTCCTTAGGACGCGTGCACAAAGACTTCCCGGCTGTCATCAACAAGATCAGGCCGACTCCGGTATGGTAGCGGCAACAGCGGCATGTCGGCGGCTCTTTCCGACAGCGGCAATGGTCGTTCGGTGGTCCATAGACCTTGATATATTATTTTTTTATGTTTAAGGTGTTTTGTACTTTCGATGAATCTTTATAATAGATCTGATCTTTAAAAAATAAACAGAGAAAAGTACCCTAAAAAAGCAGAGAAAAGACATCTAGATGCAACAGTAAAGAAACGAGAGGCTAAGACGCAATGTTTTGCCGGTCGCGCCGCATACACCGTTGACAGCAAAACAAGAGAAAGCAAAACCGATCGCAATATATGATTCCACACAAGCGTTCGGCGCCTCAGTGGCCGTCGGAACTATTCTTTATCAGACCGTCAGAACCCAACCTCCGTCTATTCCACTTTTTTGCAACTCGACCCCTGCTTTAGAAGGCTTGACCGCAACTCGGCCGCTGTTGCAAACTGACGCCACTTCGGTGACTCCAGTAGAGCACCTCTGTTGTCGGTCCACTCCCGCTGGCTCTCAAGCATGATCGTACCGGTGGTGGTGATTTACACGCCGACGAGGCCGGCTGGTAGGTCGAGGACAAGGATCGGCACGGGGCACAGATAACCCTGGGAGTGTTGCGTCCTCGTGCAGGAAGAAGAGGACACGACGCTCGCCGGTTGATGGGAGAAAGAGGGTGCCACGGACGACGGTGTGGGAGGGGGAGGAGTTCGGCGCGGCCGGTGAGAGGCTTACCACTTTATTGCAAGTCGATCGTGGCGGCTGACCGGATCAGCGAGGTGGCGGAGCGGGCGGAAGCGATGCAGCCGACGCGGCGAAGGGCGGTGTCGTCGTCGGAGAAGACGAACCTGGCGCTGAACGCGGTCACAAGAGGAGTTGTTTGTTTAGGCCTGTTGCAAAATGACCCCTGTTGCGGCCTTGTTAAAATCAGAAATGTTATTTGGCGAAAGTTCGCCATAGGACCAATCCCCGCAAACACAATGCTCGCTCATCACTTGGGCCGAAGAGGGTTTCATGAACACTTGCGCTCAAAACATCCACTATCAGGGATGGAGCCGGGATTCTAACATAGGAGGGGGGGAGGGGGCAAGGTTTTCCGTGTTGTGATTGACTGGAAAAAAATTGTGCAGAGATGATTGTGGCTTAGGTTATTGACAGATTTCATCAAGAGAAGAAAACATGTTTTGACTCTGAACTATTAAATTTTTACTAAAAGTTGCCATAAAAGAAATACAAAGGGTAATTCACATGCTAATGAACTAAATCTTTCTGCTGCTGGAAGGGATAAACAATGCAAAATCTTATCTCACGGGTCAGGACTTAGCAATATTTCCTAATAACAATTTTATGTATACAGTTTGTGTTGTTCCAATCCTTTAGTTCCAAAGGTACAGATTAATCTAATCATAAAATATAAGCCAAGAACGAAGAGAAACGAGAGTAACATAGTCTTACTTGCCTCATCGCCGATCATGCTAGCTGTGCGGCCGGCCGGCCTGCCGTGCATCCCCAGAAGCTTTGGATCGCCTTGCCCCCTCCGACCGTCTAGATCTTGATTTAGGAATTGCACAGCGCTGAATACGGAACTGCCCTAGACGGCGGCTATACCTTAGCGATAGCATCGGACGCAAGTAAAAGGAAAGAAAACGAATGCTGCTTGATTTGCCATGTCCATTTTTATTATGGGATAATTAATTTGGTGTCCTTAGTTGTGTCCCACTCGGCAGGTTTATCCCTAGTTTCCGAAAACACTTGTTCCTGCCCAAACCACTTTGCTCCACTTATTCTTTTGCCCTTTGACTGTTTGACCATCACTTTGAAAACTTCATAAAAAATTCATACTAACCCAGAAAAATTCAAATAAGATATCAAAATGTTCACAAAAGTATCACCTATATGTGCATGTCATTTGCATTCAAGAAAAAAGTGTCGGCCAGTCCCCATCTCAGTTTTAGCTCATATGATCTTAGCATGAACAGTAAAATCTAAAAAAATCAAAAAATTCTAAATATTTTTGGTGGCAAACTTTGAACAATGTTTTGAGTGCTTGCCAAGTTTCATAAGGGAATGGCATTCGTGGAAGTCGTGGTAAAAAAACGAAATTTTGGAGCATTGATTTTTATTTTTATTTTTGCCACGACTTCCATGAATTTCATTCTCTTATGAAACTTGGCAAGCATTCAAAACATTGGTCAAAGTTTGCCACCAATTTTTTTAGAATTTTGTAGATTTTACTGTTCATGCTAAGATCATATGAGCTAAAACTAAGATGGGACTGGCCAACACTTTTTCCATGAATGCAAATGACATGCACATATAGGTGATGATTTTCTGAACATTTTGATATCTTATTTGAATTTTTCTGAATTAGTATGAATTTTTTATGAAGTTTTCAAAGTGATGGTCAAACGATCAAAGGGCAAAAGCATAAGAGGAGCAAAGTGGTTTGGGCAGGAACAAGTGTTTTCAGAAACTAGGGGTAAACCTGCCGAGTGTGACCCAACTAGGGGCATAAAATCAATTATCCCTTTTATTATAGGTAGCATGGCAATCTTTTAAATTTAAAACATGATATATTTTTTCCAATACATGGCATTTTTTGTTTCTCACATGGCATTTTTATTACGAAGAACAAGTCAATTAATAATTAATAACATGGTATTTTTATTAATAAGAGGATGATAGTTTTATTAGTAAGAGCATGTCATTTTAATAATTAATAACATGGCATTTTTATTAATAAGACGATGGCAATTTTATTATTAAGAGCATGACATTTTAATAATTAATAACATGATATTTTTACTCATAAGATGATGGCATTTTAATAGTCAATGACATGTCATTCTTATTTTTGAGATGATGGCACTTTTATTATTAATAGCATGGCATTTTAATAGTCAATAACATGAAATTTTTAATTTTAAGAGGATATCATTTTTATTATTAAGAGGATGAAATTTTTATTATTAGTAGAATGGAATTTTTATTTGTTATCGCATGGCAATCTTTTCTTTTTTTTGACCATGGAAACTTCTATGTGTGATATTTTTACGTTTTGGAAACAACAATATAAAATCTAATTTGGGCTTATCCAAATAAAACATTTTCTATCTATGTGGGATGGAATTTTTTAAAGTTTAGCATGGTAATTTTGTTTATTCTATATCACACGCCCTTCTTTTTGTTTTTGAGAATGCTCATTGTTGGGAAACATATGTAGTAGAATCCACGGATTGCAAGCGTGCAGTTCTCATGATTTGGCAGCGCTTCGCTGTCTAGAGCTAATAACCGCCGGGGAATTAGAGGGAGAATATTAAAACCACACCGAGTTCTAATTACGAGCGTTAGATCTAGCTCTATTGGATGAACTAGAACTAGAGGAGGCTCGAAAACTCGTGTCTCTCAAAGGCCACATACTCAAGTATATACAGGTTGGAGGAGAGGAGAGGGGTGCCACATTGGGGGGGAGGT
This sequence comes from Triticum aestivum, assembly GCF_018294505.1. NCBI lineage: Eukaryota > Viridiplantae > Streptophyta > Magnoliopsida > Poales > Poaceae > Triticum > Triticum aestivum. The sequence continues at coordinate 354,855,842 of NC_057805.1, forward strand.
CCACCCCCTTGCGCCGGCCATAGGAGGGGGAGTCCCCCTCCAATTCGGCCTCCCCTTCCTTCTCCAAGAAGAAAAGGGGGTGTGACCTCCTATTGGGCCCATGTGGCCACATATCATTTCCACTACTTGGTCTTTTAAGACCCGTTGATATTTAATTAAATATAAAAGCCTTCTACCTATTATTAGAGCCTTTCATTATTAATTTAACATCTATAAAAACATTTTCAACTTATATATATCATTGATAGGTATTACCCGGTAAACTCCGAAACCCTTCTCGTGACCCCGAAACGCTTCCGGTTCCCCCCAAAATTATTTTGAATATTAATGAAACTATTTCATAAATATTTCCTCATAAATCTTACTCCAATAATACTCAGTAGATCATGATTACCTTAAGGTTGTGACCCTGTAGGTTCGGCAAAACATAGACATGACAAAACCCCTTTCGTTTAATGACCGATAGCGGAACCATGGGCATCCATATCGATCCCTGTGAATGCACGAATGACATTCGAGTGAAGCTTTGGTTATCATGTGCTATTACCTTTGCTTCGCAATACTTTACTAAACCTGAGGTGAGATATATTGGTATCGTTTTGAGTCATTCTCATGCTCACTATATCGGTCTCCTTGTTACCGGTTTTGTTCTTCTTTCTCATTGACATGTTTTGACATCCCCGTGGCCTAGTCACCTACGTCTGGCTAGGCGATGATGGATCTCATCACACCGAGAGGGCCCTAAGAATGTCTCTCCATCGCCGGAGAAGCAAATCCCACTCAGCGATCTAGCCTCTTGTCAAACTTTCCGATGAACCTGTAAGTTGTCGATATAATCACCATGTTAGAGATGACATTTGAGCAACCCCAAAATCCATCGTATGGTAAGAAGAGACTACAATACTCCCATGGTCTAAGGAACTAAATCACATGTCAACTATCTGTGTTATAGCAATTGACTTGTGACAATAATATCTCAAAGTATAACAAACAAGTTTGGGTTGATTCAACATGATCTTTCTTCCAACATCATATTCTCAAAGTTGTTTTAGGACTATCGTTACTCTTAACGGTATCTTAAGATCCGGAAAACATGATCACCAACAACACTTGAGCTAGTCTTAGAGGCTAGACTAGGAATCATATTTTGTCGTTTATCATTCCACACGTGCATATGAGTTTTCCACCGAGTCACACATTCCATGATCATAACAGCTATAACATAGAATATAAACTCTTAATTATAAACATGGAAATATGATAATACCATATTATTGCCTCTAGGGCATTCCAACAGACTCCCGCTTGCACCAGAGTCAATAATCTAGTTACGTAGCTTCTTTAACACCTATGGCTATCCGGTGTTGCTCATGTTTTGCTTGTGGTAGAGGCTTCGCCATCCTATCTGACATTCAAATCTGTGTGAATCTTGAGTACTTCCACAAATCCCTTATCGACATACTACCGGATACTGCGATACTTGCATTCGATATGCCTGGTCTTTATGCGGGATCTTGGTTACTTTGCTTGAGCAACGACATCACTATTATCACAATAGAGTGTCATTGGGTTTATCACACTTGGGACCACACCAACTTCTTCAAGAGACTTCTTGATCCAGACTGCCTCCTTCGAAGCTTCTGAAGCTGTAATATAATATGTTTCGGCGGTAGAATCCGCAACAGTGTTCTGCTTGAAACTCTTCCAAACCACTATCCCACCATGGAGGGTGAAAACATAGCCCGATTGAGATTTATAGTCATCTATATCAGCCATGAAGCCAACATCAGTGTAACCATTTACAACGAGCTCTTCATCTCCTCCATAGACAAGGAGCATGTCCTTTTTCCTCCTAAGGTGCTTAAGAATATTTTTAATAGCTTCTCAGTGAGCCACTCCAGGTTCACTTTGGTACCTGCTACTAAGACTTAGCGCATAAGAGACAACTTGTCTTGTAAATATCATAGCATACATGATGCACTAAATTTTTTTGCTCTATTTTGTGAGGCTTCACTTGTGTCACCCCGGCGACGTTTTTCGGCCGTCACCCCCACCATCACCGAAGCTTCCAGGGTGTTCTTTATTTCCCCTTTTGCTTTTTATTTTTAATCTACTTTTCTAGTTTTCATTTTATCATCTTTTTTTTTAAAAAAATGTGTTTTTTTAATTCCCCAACATATTTTTGAAATTTTTTAATTCATATTTTTTTGTCTAATTTATGAATATATTTAAAATTGGCAAACAATTTTGAAATTCACGGTAGTTTAAAATTTTGCAATCATTTTTCAAATTTATGAACCTTTATCAAAACCGTCGAAAATAGAGAAAATTCTCAAACTCGTGAACATCTTTAAATTTATGAAGATTTTTTAATTTGTGAAGATATTTTTGATCGAAGAATGTTGTTTACAAATTCATATAAATTTTTAAATCCACTATAGATTTTCATATTTGTGAATATTTATAAAATTAATATTTAAGCAACCAAAAGAAATCAAAAGAAAATAATAGGTGTGCCCTCATTTGCTAGTGGCTGCTTGCAAAAGAAAATAATAGGTGTGCCCTCATTTGCTAGTGGCTGCTTGCACTCGCTGGGCCAAGCCTATGTAGGGTAGCGTGTGACTGACGCGAGCTTAGAGCTCGGTACGTTACATAACTACTCCACAAGGGATATACAGTATCTCGCTTACTGCTGGATGTATCCTCGTCTTGCCTCTCGCACATGGTGCGCGCACGCCCTAGTGGGCCGGCCATTCTGTGATGGTTTTCATTGGCTTTCTTTCAGTTTTCTTTCTTTTTTTGTATTCTTTGTTTTGTTTTTTCTTTCCTGAATACTTTATTGAATTTACCTAAATTACTCATACAACACTTTCTGTATATAGTTTGGACATTTTTTATATGCACGTTAAATATTCTCCAAATGCACGTTGAATAATTTCCCAAATACATGTTGCACATTTCGTAAAATTGATACAACCGGTTGTAAGTGTACCGATTACAATGACGACACACAAGCTAATGGTCGGGATCAAGTTGTTGCTGCACCATTAGAAATCACAATGGGCGATGCACATGTTTTAACCTGTCTACGGCAGAAATACGAAGACGTCGATGAGCTAGTCGCCGTTACGTCCAGGCATGCAACATCGTGCAATGATCAGAACAAGTTGAGATAAACAACGATTACATTGGTCAATCAGGAAAGTACACACAAGCAAACTAGAGGGGCAAGCCTGGAGCTGACCAGATGCATCATTGGCTTCATGCTAAAACAAACTAGTACTTGCACGTATAGTACAAAGGTTTGTTTTTATCTTTTGGAGAAAAGAGACCAGCCAAGGATTGATGGATATGCATGCAGGTTACGTACGTTGGTCAGAGATAAAACAACAAATATATTTGTTGATTTCTTTGCACGATTCTCCAGAACAAGGGTTCGAATTATTTTCTTATTTCGTCCACGCAAGGAGAAGGGTCTACCCTTTGACAAACCAATCATGAAGATACGTGACTGTTTAAACTTATGTGATATTGGATGGGGTCCACCAACAGAGCAGTTAGATGTCTACGCACAAGTTCAAAAGAGTCCAGATCAATCTTTTGTAAGGATTATATTGCTAGAATATAAAGCATATAATCTTTTAGTATATTTAAATATGACGTCCGATCCAGGTTTCCTTTCTTTGTTTTCCGTGAGTTTTAGTCAGGGAGCTTGCTTTCCAAGTCAGGTTAGATGGTCCGGCTGCTATATAAAGCCATAGTGTGTTGCTGTAAAAAGGAGGTTATATTTTATGAATAAACACGATGTGTTTTTAGGGTAAATACCCGTATCGAGTTTTGGGGGAAGTTGTCTAAAAATCCCTAAGTTTTGTGGAAGCTTTAGAAAACCTCTTTGTTGCGATTTCTGCGAGGAAATTGTTTTGTGCGTGAATACCATCGTCGAGATTGGTTTTCTCGTGCTGGACCGTAAGGTTCAATCCCTCTACTTCACGTACATCGCGTGTGCGGGCGAGAGGTTACTACCGCTGAAGGAGGAGTGTCGTGAAAGGTCGGGCCGCAACAACGGATCGGATCTCGCCACGAGGTTCGGTCTTCATCAGGTGGTATTCAGAGCAACAGGTTATTCACGACACTATGGAGAAGATGGCGAGGGCATCGTCATTCAGTAAGTTAAGCTATGGATTTCAGTTGGAGGAGGAAGGCCGCTGGGCCGGGCTTTTTCACACTCGGGTGGTGGTGAGAGAGAGATCATGTGCCATGACGATCGATCACATGAATTTGATCAACGCTGCAAGCATCGAGATGGTGGAGAAGTTGAAGCTATCAATGACACCACATCCACAACCATACTGTTTTCATTGGGGTCATGAAGAGCTCACTGTCACACCCCAAACCAAGGTACCGTTTTTGTTGGGAAATTTTTTTTGCGAGGTTTTGTGCGACGTGATTCCGGTCTCCTTAGTGTCATGCCATCTGTTGTTAGGAGAGCCGTGGTACAAGGTGCACCATGCTACATATGACCATGTTGCAAATATGTATCACGTCAAGCGGGATAAGAAGTTCGACCTTGTGTCCATGGACGAAGATCATTTTATTGCTTGGAGGAAACACCATCTTGAGAAGATAAAAGAGCAGGAAGACAAAAAATAAGGACAAAGATACTGAGATTTCCACAGACGTAGTAGTTCAATCAGTGGATGAAAATATTGCAGAAAAGGTGACCCAAAATCGAGGACGGTTTTGTTTCAAAGGGAAGAGGATGATACAACCGGTTGTAAGTGTACCGATTACAATGACGACACACAAGCTAATGGTCGGGATCAAGTTGTTGCTGCACCATTAGAAATCACAGTGGGCGATGCACATGTTTCAACTTGTCTACGGCAGAAATATGAAGACGTCGATGAGCTAGTCGGCGTTACGTCCAGGCATGCAACATCGTGCAATGATCAGAACAAGTTGAGACAAACAACGATTACATTGGTCAATCAGGAAAGTACACACGAGCAAACTAGAGGGGCAAGCCTGGAGCTGACCGTATGCATCATTGGCTTCATGCTAAAACAAACTAGTACTTGCACGTATAGTACAAAGGTTTGTTTTTATCTTTTGAAGGAAAGAGACCAGCCAAGGATTGATAGATATGCATGCAGGTTACGTACGTTGGTTAGAGATAAAACAACAAATATATTTGTTGATTTCTTTGCACGATTCTCCAGAACAAGGGTTCAAATTATTTTCTTATTTCGTCCATGTAAGGAGAAGGGTCTACCCTTTGACAAACCAATCATGAAGATACGTGATTGTTTAAACTTATATGTTATTGGATGGGGTCCACCAACAGAGCAGTTAGATGTCTACGCACAAGTTCAAAAGAGTCCAGGTCAATCTTTTGTAAGGATTATATTGCTAGAATATAAAGCATATAATCTTTTAGTATTATTTAAATATGGCGTCCGATCCAGGTTTTCTTTCTTTGTTTTCCGTGAGTTTTAGTCAGAGAGCTGAAAGGGCGTTCTGGTGCCCGAGCCCAGCTGATCCCGATATCTGTGCCTTCTGTTCCCCGCTCGGGATGGGTGAATAACGAGCTAGCGTGTCAGACGCGAACCGCGGATAATGGGGTGTGAGGCGAAATACGGTACAAAACAGTGCGCGCAAGGTGGGCCCAGAGCGTATGGGCGAGCCGGCGGAGACGCGGCTGTGGCCTGAGCCGTGGGCGTCCGCGGAACACGGCGTTAGTAACCAGGACGTCTCATTTTTTCCTGAGCGAAGGTCCATGGTGGTCCATGACGACCGCCGCTTATTGCGAGCCCCGTGCGTGAGAAATCGTGAATGGAACGGCGATGGTGAGGCGACGCGAGGGTGCGCAGGTGATGTGAGGAAGGGGAGCGGCGACAGGTTGGTCCTCCGCGCATCAACCGACGGGGTGAAGGCCGGCGGGATGGAGATCTTGATGGATCCTGTGGACAAGTGAGTTCCCCTTTCTTGATCCAAGCCTCCACTGGTCATCCAGCCCATCTGCCGTCGATGATTGATGAGTTCGGGACAGGTTTCCGCTGCGAGAGGAGTTCGCCGACAGCCTCGAGCACCCAGATCTGATGGCCCTTGTCGTGCTGCGGCGTGGAGGGCCGGGGCACAAGCGGCCGAGGAGTCGAATGTCGCTTCTGGGTGCGCATAGGCGGTGAGCGTCAACGACGACCGACGCAAGAGGAAAAGGTTCTCCTATAGGAGTACATTCTGCGCAGTCGACTGGGAAGGTAAAATCGGAAGTGCCCGGTTGGACAACATGGTGATTTCCTTGAAATGCAATTTGTAGTTCTGATTTTAGATGGCTTGAACTAGAATGTTACGCATGAAGCTCTCAAGTTTAACGAACAGGTAGGAACTGAATAATTTTGTGAACGAATAACCAATGATTTAGCTGTTTGAGGCATGCACGAGAACCTCAAAAGGAAGCGTGTGCATTTAGGCAAAGTCGGAAAGGATTTTGTGTGGCTCGTAGTAAATGGTCTTAGAGTGAAATGCTTCCTATGTACATAAATATGCAGAAAATGTAAAATAGATAGTGACATGACTATAACGACTGAATGTTACTGAAGTTTTTTGAAACCGGGTTGTTTGCAGGTTGAGGCTCGGTAGCGCCTCACCAGACAGAACCCCATGCGTGTCTAGGATGAGTGCGCTCGTGCAAACAATTAGGAAATTTGCGGAGAAACCATCGAGAAGTCTGATCAAACTTGAGCTGGGACTAAGCTCCGAATCCCTCGGAGAGGCGTACGACTTCTACAACTTGTACTTGTTGGAAGTTGGATTCGGCATAAGATATGGTAAAAGTATGTTGAACGCTGCGAGGATGAAATCAATGCAGGAAATTGTCTGCGGATGCCCGGTGAGAGTCCTGATCCGAACTTCATAAAAATGCCTGCTTCCGTTGGTTTAATATGCTGAAATGTTTGTGGCTGAATGCTTATGTTTTGATTGTCTTTGCATGGGAAGCCTGAAGCAGAGAACAGTTGGACTTGTCAACGTGAGTGCCCGGCACTGATCAGACTCTTGAGGGCTGCAGACAGCCAGACACCACTCAGTGTCTCCTACCATGGGGGGAGAGAGTGCACTGGCAATCGCAGAAGCACATAGATAGAGGTCATCATCTGTAGTTTCTTCGGGTCTATGGAGAAATTACCATTAATGAAGAGGACTTTGGGAAACATATGTGGCAAGATAAGTTGCTAGCAGGCATGCAGATGATGACTTCTGGGAAACGTTGGAGGTTTCCACGGACCCAGATTTCACTTACTGCGTACTTGCTTACAGTCAGATCAAGATCAAGAATTTGATGTGGACTAACGGTAGCAGCAGGATGCCGAACGGATTCTATGATGTGGTCACTTTTGACACCACGTAAGGATGAGTATATGACGTGCCTTTCGGGCTCTTCATGGGTTTTCAGAGTGTGATACTAGCAGTGCTAATGAGAGACGAGCAAGTCGAGAGGTTTGAGTGGGGTTTTGCCGAGTTCCTGGGAATGATGGGGTTTTGACAGGTATTTTAATCAAGAAAACATCAGTTCTCTACATTTTACTGGAGTGAGCTAATGTTCATGTGTTAATCAGTGCAGATCAGAACAGAGCTATGGAGGTGGCTGTAAGTTAAATCTATCCTGAGACTGTGCATCGGTGGTGCAAATGGCACATATTGAAGATATCTAAAGAGTGCTTGGGACCTCTCTACACGAAGAAGAATGAGTTCAGGGCGGAGTTCCACGACGTTGTCAACCACATGCTCACAGTGGTCGAGTTTGAAAATGCCTGGGCTATGTCGCTGAAAATGTACAATCTGAAACAACACCTGTATATGACGCACATTTATGAGATACGAACAAAGTGGGCAAAGCCTTATTTCAAGGGTGTTTTCTGCACAAAAATGGCAATCACATGGTGGACCGAGAGCGCCAATCGTACGCAGAAGACCGATGCATATGTTTGTAAGTCAGTACATTGAGGTTGCAATTCGACCGTGAACGGGATGAGAGCTACGAGAAAAAAGAACAATGATTGTAAGTCTCGGTTTTCGTTTCATTGACGAGCATTTCTAGAGTGATGATTGATTTGAGATTGTTCTAACACTTGCCCCCTTTGCAGAGTGGAGTTGAGGCAGACAAACCTTGCGATCCGAACACATACACGCGACCAGTTGGTGGTGTGCAAAAATAGATGTGTCATTTGAGTTAAGTTGTGTAGCTTATGTTCCGTGGATTTTCTGATGTGTTTCAGTGAGCAATGCTCCATGCTTGTTCCTCCAGTGCATGAACTGTGTACCCCTTGTAAACTTAGAGTAAAATATCTTTGAACTGACCGCATACTTGGCTGACTTATGTAGAACTGATGCCAAGATGCAGATGACATGTTTCTGATGAGCTTGCTGTTGCTACCTCTGTAGAATGATCTGTGGCTCTGTTGCATTGATGTTCTTTCATGTCGTGGTGGTCTTGCATGCAGAGAACGAGACACTATGTCACGACCTGATGTGAAAACATGTCTTTCTCCTGTCGCTTAGCACGGTAATTCAATAGTAGGTGGCCATTATTTTTAAGGGCTAGGCAGCCGTTTGGTTATTCGGCGTAAGCTACGGTCTAGCATGGCCCAGGATTAAAAGCAGGGCCGTTTCCTTGTTCTATGGACCCAAACGGGGCTTTCTCCAACTACCATAATAAATGCGATGGACTGGTTAGTGTTTCTGTGCAAATACACAGGAGATACGAGAGAGAAATACGGGATAGCGCTGCCATCCCGAGGAGAGTCGATGGTAGGGATAGCGAGAGCATCTGAGCTCGGGCTCAGAATCGAATTTTCCTCGGAGAGCTTGCTTTCCAAGTCAGATTAGATGGTCCGGCTGCTATATAAAGCCATAGTGTGTTGCTGTAAAAAGGAGGTTATATTTTATGAATAAACACGATGTGTTTTTGGGTAAATACCCGTATCGAGTTTTGGGGGAAGCTGTCTAAAAATCCCTAAGTTTTGGGGAAGCTTTAGAAAACCTCTTTGTTGCGATTTCTGCGAGAAAATTGTTTTGTGCGTGAGTACCATCGTCGAGATTGGTTTTCTCGTGCTGGACCATAAGGTTCAATCTCTCTACTTCACGTACGTCGCGTGTGCGGGCGAGAGGTTACTACCGCTGAAGGAGGAGTGTCGTGAAAGGTCGGGCCGCAACAACGGATCGGATCTCGCCACGACGTTCAAAAGAGTCCAGGTCAATCTTTTGTAAGGATTATATTGCTAGAATATAAAGCATATAATCTTTTAGTATTATTTAAATATGGCGTCCGATCCAGGTTTCCTTTCTTTGTTTTCGTGAGTTTTAGTCAGGGAGCTTGCTTTCCAAGTCAGGTTAGATGGTCCGGTTGCTATATAAAGCCATAGTGTGTTGCTGTAAAAGGGAGGTTATACTTTATGAATTAACACGATGTGTTTTTAGGGTAAATACGCGTATCGAGTTTTGGGGGAAGCTGTCTAAAAATTCCTAAGTTTTGAGGAAGCTTTAGAAAACCTCTTTGTTGCGATTTCTGCGAGGAAATTGTTTTGTGCGTGAGTACCATCGTCGAGATTGGTTTTCTCGTGTTGGACCGTAAGGTTCAATCCCTCTACTTCACGTACATCGCGTGTGCGGGCGAGAGGTTACTACCGCTGAAGGAGGAGTGTCGTGAAGGGTCGGGCCGCAACAACGGATCGGATCTCGCCACGAGGTTTGGTCTTCATAAAAAAATGCACATTGAACATTTTTGTAATAAATAATGATTATTTCTCAAAAATTGCATGAACTTTTAAACGTGAAAACGTGTTTCTATATGGTTATAAATATTTTTTAAATGCGAAAAACTTTTTCTTAAATGGGCACAGAGCATTTTTTAATATTGGGCGAACATTTCGTAAGATTTTTTTGTAAAGTATCATTTACCTTTTTTAAGACATGTGAACATTTCTTTTGTGTTGTGAACATTTTTTTAACGTCGCAGAGACATTTTTATACGTTATGAAAGTTTTAGAAATATACGATGAAAAGGGGGCGCTGGGCCCAGGCCTTTGGCGTACAATCCGGTGGCCCATGCCACCTCGCGAGAGAGAACGACGGAGAGCCCGGCGCGCCACGCGTCGAGCTCGCCGGGCGCTGCGACCTGCAACCGCGCGCCTCGACGGCATCTCCGCGGGGAGCCGCGACCGATGGATGCGGTGCCTGTGCGAACGCGCGCGCTTGTCGGGCTCCTGCCATATATACGCACGGCGAGCCGGGAAGGGACAGATAACCTGCGAGAGGTGGAGGAGGCTCACCACCGCGAGAGGAAGATCCGGTACCGGTAGATCGGAGAAGAAGGGTTTGTTCGGGGGCGATGGATGAGGAGTACGACGTGATCGTGCTGGGGACGGGGCTCAAGGAGTGCATCCTCAGTGGCATCCTCTCTGTCGATGGCCTCAAGGTGAGCACTGAGTTCCCTTCTGATTTTGCGTATCACCACATGAAAATGTTGCTGGATACATCATCACCAATTGTTCACGAAGGGCGACATTATCTTGAGCTATCATTTCTCTTTTGACAAAGGTACAATGCATAACTCTGAAGCCATTATCTTTCTTTGTACCTTGTGTACGCACAGGTTCTTCACATGGACAGGAATGACTACTACGGTGGAGAATCTACATCCCTGAATCTGGCCAAGGTGCGCTATTAACGCGACCCCTGCAAACACCATATGTATCACAATGTTCTCCAAAATACAAAAAAAGATCTTAAAATTCTCGTGAATCTTCAGTTATGTTGTCTTACGTTTCGTTCCGTTCGCTTGATAGATCTGGAAGAGATTCAAAGGCAGCGACACCACTCCTGACCATCTGGGTGTCAGCAAGGAGTACAATGTCGACATGGTGCCCAAGGTCTGTAGGCGCCTGCAAACCCAAGTTCCTATGTCTTTCCTGTGCTTCTGCTGTTATGCAGTTCACCGTAAAATGTGAGTTTGCAGTTCATGATGGCCAACGGTGCATTGGTCCGTGTCTTGATCCGCACGAGCGTGACAAAGTATCTGAACTTCAAGGCCGTCGATGGCAGCTTCGTCTACAACAACGGGAAGGTATGGATCTGATATTCGACGCGATACTACTGTTAAACATTTATACACCATGTTCTGATTCACATTTTCTTCTTTGGTAATGCTGATAGATCCACAAAGTCCCTGCGACAGATGTTGAAGCCTTGAAATCTAACCTAATGGGCCTGTTTGAAAAGCGCCGCGCTAGGAAGTTCTTCATTTATGTTCAGGACTACGAAGAGGATGACGCGAAATCACACGAAGGCCTAGATCTGCACAAAGTCACGACGAGGGAACTCATCTCGTAAGTTGCTTTGGCTTGTGTTGTATTCTGGTTGCTGCTCAATAATCAAAAAGTAGAAAACCAAGTTGCATTTCGCGACCATTTCCTAATGCAAAGTCGATAATGTTTGCTTGGATCAGCAAATATGGACTGGAGGATGACACAGTTGACTTTATTGGTCATGCATTGGCACTTCACCGGGATGACAACTATCTCGATGAGCCTGCAATTGACACTGTCAAGAGAATGAAGGTACTATATTCCCACCAACTAAACAAAACAAGTCTGTTGGAGTCAGCACCTTAGCCAACTATTTTTTGTTTAAAAAAAGAGAAGATCCTAAGGCGTATTCTTGGAAGACGGATTACAGAAAGGACATATACTGCACATCTTTTTTCCTTGACATATACTGTAAGAGCACAGTTTTCAGCTAAAGATATACAATGGGTGAAACAAATAACATGAAGCCATGACAGATAGTTTGACAATAAATACATTGGGGTTTGCGGAGGAAAAGACAATTAACATCTGATCGCCACATTGGTCTTCTTTCAATAGCTTTATGCGGAATCATTGGCGCGCTTCCAAGGTGGATCACCTTATATCTACCCCTTGTATGGGCTAGGAGAGCTCCCTCAGGTATATGACCACGCCAATTTACCCTGAATTGATAGACATTTCAGCTTCATTCAACTGAAATTGAGAACATTATACTAGGCCTTTGCTCGTCTGAGCGCTGTTTATGGTGGCACATACATGCTCAACAAACCAGAATGCAAGGTAACTGTTTTATCCATTTTCAGACAGTTCACCACTCAACAGTGCTGCAATGCTACTTTCTAAATCTTCAGTCAAAGTTAAATTTGGAACTGTTTGCAGGTTGAGTTCGATGAGAGTGGTAAAGCATTTGGTGTGACATCCGAAGGGGAGACCGCGAAATGCAAGAAGGTTGTTTGTGATCCCTCATACTTGCCTGACAAGGTATATATACATCTGTGGCTCGCAAACCAGTAAATTTCAGATTCAGGCTTGTGGTATTATATGACCTTGAAATCCTTCAAACAATGTACAGGTGAAGAAGGTTGGAAGGGTGGCGCGTGCCATATGCATAATGAAGCATCCAATTCCTGACACCAAAGATTCTCACTCCGTGCAGATTATCCTCCCAAAGAAACAGCTGAAGCGCAAATCAGACATGTAAGTAATATTAAAACGAAAGCAAACCATCGAACCTTAAAACAATCTTAGTTAGATAAGTAGTACTGTTCTTCAGTTGGTTTTAGCTGTTATGATTGCTTTGAAACATGAGCTGTCTTCTTTAGTTAAAGCACAATAGCAGTACCTGACACAATTAGTTTGCAGGTACGTGTTCTGTTGCTCGTACGCTCACAACGTTGCGCCGAAAGGCAAGTTCGTCGCCTTTGTGTCGACTGAAGCTGAGACCGACAAGCCCGAGATCGAGCTGAAACCCGGGATCGACCTGCTCGGCCCAGTGGAGGAGACATTCTTCGACATGTACGATCGATTCGAGCCTGTTAACGCTGCTGAGGAGGACAACTGCTTCTTGACAACTGTAAGTTGAAGCAACCATAGTTTACTCACTCCACAACATTGCAGGATTGTTCTCAATTCGTTGGTTTTTACAGAGCTACGACGCGACCACGCATTTTGAGACAACGGTGAAGGATGTGCTCGCCTTGTACAGCAAGATCACTGGAAAGGTAATTGTGCCTGCTCTTTTTTTTTTCCTTTCTTTCAAAACGTCAATATTTTCATACACAATAATAGAAGATTAAAAGACGAAAGGAAGATCTGAATGGAAAACTCAACAACTTGCTCTGTTACAATGCAGGAACTTGATCTTTCCGTGGATCTGAATGCTGCCAGTGCCGGTGAAAACGATGCCGCTTGAACATCTGTTGCTAGTAGATAATTTCAGTTTTCGTTCTTTCTTTGTCCATCGATTCGTTCGTAGATGGATCGGTTCCATTCGATCCATTTCTTGCTTTTGGGCTTCCATTTGTCCTTCCTGATACAAAGTACAGTACCATGGATTTATATATATCTATATACGTCGAATAATCTCTGCATTTCTTCACTAACGTGAACCTGTGAGTGAGAATTGCATTGTCCATCTATGCTCATTCTAAACAAATCTCTTGTGTTACTACTGCTGAACATCGCGAAAGGATCCGTAAAAAAAACATCGCGGTGACCCCAGGATAAGGGGAAGAAGGGCACGACTCTCGGGCATATAGTAGTGGGGGTCGAGATTTGGACAGAGAGAGTAGATATTCCATTGTCCATCTACCTATTGTCCTGATGACAGTAGGATAAATTAAGTGCACGATGTTGCCGGCCTTCCACGCCTCCAACTTTTTCAATGAGCAGAACCAAAATTAATTCAGCTTAGCGCAGACGCGACAGAGGAAAACGAAGAACGGATTGGGTTTTCAAATAATTCATGCCTGTGGTTGGTGAGACCCTGATAATAATTCAGCATGTTACCCATAGTGGTTAACTAAAACTTGCCTAATAAACTGCTTTATCCAGGCCAGACAGAAAACGGCGTGGGCTCCATACATTGAAGGAAAAGGATCAAAGGTTCAAAGGCTAACGGCCTTTATCATGGTGCTATTAGCAGCAGTACAGCACCGTCATGGACCAAATCATTTCACTTGCCATCCTCAAGCTGCGCACTGGACTGGACTGGAGTAGCGTCTTGAAATGACACCCATACCGTATCATGGTGGATATCCTTTTTCGTTGGAGCCAATCTATTAGGGCCAGAAAAGTGGCGGCAAAAGAAAATGCTGCCTCTTTCCTAGGTTTGGTGAAAAGTAGTGCTTTAAGAAATGTAAACAGATTTCTCAACATTTTTTTTAAACAGTACTGGTTTTGATTATAGTGAGCAGGCACAAGAAGCAAGGAGTTGAATTGTGTAGGAGTAGTAATGAACTAAGAGCACTGCTATGTAGACGACGAATTTACACAAGACAAGTCACCGACACCATTGGATATCCTTTTTTTTAATATGTGTGGCTTTAAAGTCGTGTATTGTGCGCAAATCGTGCAGGAAAGATCATGTGCACAGCCATTTCATTGAACTAGTAGTAGTATTGTACTACTACTGTCGTTCACGTGTTGTCGTACTTGTGGTTAATCTATTTTTATTGGAGTACTGCTCGTACTTGTGGTGCATGACCTGGCGAGCTGCCGAGCTTTTTTATTTTTACTGGAGTACTGCTCGTACTTGTGGTGCATGACCTGGCGAGCTGCCGAGTTTTTTTTAGCATCAGTACAGACACAAGCGCTCATATATACGCGCATACACTCATCCCTATGAACGCACACACGTACACTCTACCCCTATGAGCACCTCCGAGAGACTGAGCCGGCATATCATCTTAAGATTTACGAAGCCATCATAGGCGCCTCGTCGTCGACGGGAACGTCTCCTCCCACTGAAAACGCATCGCCGGAAATTCTGAAATAAATCCAGGAATAATGCGAGCACCAGGATTTGAACCCTGGTGGGTTGGGGACACCACTGTCCACCTAACCATCTCAACCACAGGTTGATTCGCGAGCGAGCTGCCGAGCTGGAGGGTAGTAGTACAACTTTTTTTGCTTGCACGGGACGTATACTGGCTGGAGTAAGCTCGAAATGAACGCCCTAGCCGGTACCCATGAGGCCATGAAGCAAAGCTGCAGGCACCGTAGTCCGTCCGTAGAAGCGAGAAACTTTTGTTTACAGTTTTCCTTCTTGGCGTGGGGCTGGTAGAAGCGAGAAACCGTCCGTCCGTCCGTCCGGATTTTTAACAACCCTTTCACCATCATCATGCTGGTCAGCGGGTACGCGCCGCTGTGCTTCTGGGGGCCATCGGGTTCGCGGTTGTCGTCCACGATGTTGCCCTCGTCTCGGTGGCAGCACCAAGGTGACATGCAACATATGCACCATCGTCGGTTTTGTAGGCTTCTGTCCGCCGCAACGCATACACAGATCGTATCGGGATCCGGAGAGATGCGTAAACATGTGAAATGGGGCAATCTAGACGGACGGCGATTTCGTCCGCTTTTTGTCCGTTTGAATCGACCGCAACGCCCGGCGTCCGCCCTGTTTTTGATATGGGTCGGCAGCGCGCTCAACACACCGACCCATATGTGCCGGCGTGGCCGGCTGGCCAGCCAATATTACATTGATTTGCATCCAAACATATTGTCAAACATAGTTCACCGAATAAAATAGTATAGTTTTATAAGCCGGATACAAATAAAATGTTTCACATAGTTTTGCAAACAAATAAAAGAAGATATTTGCCAACATGAGCCCACATATGCTCAACCAAATCATTTTGTAGTTGCACGTGAGTTTCCCAATCACGCATGTCTTGATGAAATTGGGTGAACTGTTCAAACGTTGCTGTTGAGTATGTATTTTATATTGCACGTGTATTGGAGTTGTGGTCCACCTCCTAATCTTGTATAGTTGAGGTAGAGGCCTTCCCTGTATTATATATACGTGCACCAGCACCCCATCAATACAACGTTCATTGTATTGCAAATCTCTCCTCCCACATGGTATCAGTTTTTTAGGTTACTTTCCTCGCTTCTGCTCCGCCGCCGCCGCGCCTCTCCTGGCGCCGCCGCTGCCGCCGCTCCAAGCCGCCGCCGTCGCGCCTCCTAGTCGCCGCTGCCGCCGCCCTTCTGCCGCCGCCGCACATCTCTGCCGCTGCCGCAGTACCCTCCAAATCACCAAGACTCTGTGCCCGATCCGTGCCGCTAGCGCCCGATCGATCCCGCTGCTACTTACTAGCTTTATCGATCCGGCCGTGCCTGTACTTGCTAGTTTATCCATCCAGCAATGTGCTTGTGTGCTTGCTAGCTCTACGTGCTTGTATATTTGTTAGCCGCCGCTGCCTTTCCTTGCCCTAGCGGCCGCCGCACCACCTAGCCGCCGCTGCTATGGCCCCCACTAGCTTCTCCATCTCCGGCGTCTCCAACCCATTCGTCGGCCCTACACCACCGGCGTTGTTCTACCAGCCGCCGCCCTACCTGCAGCAGCAGCCGCAGCGTCCGGCCCCACCCACGCCCTCGCGGTCAGCCGGGCAAAACCCTTGGACGGGAGTGCCATTACCCTCGTGGTCGGCCGCCGCCGCAGTTTTCCACAGCGCCGATCCTGTGGCCATGGACTCACTTGTGTCCACCTACTTCGGCGCCTCCAACCCGGCCTACGGTGCTCCGCTCGCTCAGCCACCTCTCAGTGGCTACGGCGCGCCCGCTCAGGTGCCACCCTATGGAGGCCAGCCGTCGCCGCCGGTTCCTGCACCGTGGGACCCTGCCCTTCCGGCCGCCCTACACTCGGCGCCGTCGCCGAGTAACTACGAAGGTGGAGGCAACTGGTACATGGACTCGGGTGCTACTGCGCACATGACAGCTCATCCCGGTAACCTATCCTTTTTCACTCCAGTTAACACTCCCACTCGTATCACCGTTGGCAACGGTTCTTCTTTACCTATCACACATGTCGGTAGCACTAGTTTTCCTTCTAGTTCCACACCTATCACTATGTCTAACGTCCTTGTTTCACCTGACTTAGTCACTAGTTTAGTCTCCGTTTGTCGTCTTACTCGTGAGAATCCTCTTACTGTTGAATTCGACGGTGTTGGGTTTTCTGTGAAGGACGCCCGTACTCGGATGGTGCTTCACCGATGTGATAGCCCTGATGAGCTTTATCCCGTGCACGCCGGCGCCTCCGCTTCCACACCCGCCGCCCTCGCCGCCGGTGTCGACCTTTGGCATGCTCGCTTGGGCCACCCCAACCCCGCCGTTTTGCGTCAGATTCTTAGGAGTTTTTCTTTCTCATGTAATAAGCTCGACGAGCATACTTGTGAGGCTTGTCGTTTGGGCAAACACGTGCGTCTTCCCTTTAGTGCATCTACTTCAATTTCCACTTTTCCATTTCAGTTGCTTCATAGTGATGTTTGGACGTCTCCCGTTGCGAGTAACACGGGCTATCTATACTATTTGGTGATTTTAGATGATTATTCTCATTATGTGTGGACTTTTCCTCTTCGTCGTAAATCCGATGCTTTAGCCACACTCACCGCCTTTTATTCCTATGTCACCACCCAGTTCGGTCGCCCCATACTCGCCCTCCAAACTGATAACGGAAAAGAGTTTGACAACGTCGCTCTTCGCACACTTCTCGCCTCTCACGGCACCATCTTCCGTCTGACTTGCCCCTACACTTCACAGCAGAATGGCCGCGCCGAGCGCATTCTCCGCACTCTTAATGACTGCGTTCGCACGTTACTCTTTCACTCTAACGTGCCCACTCGGTTTTGGCCCGATGCTCTCGCCACCGCCACTATCTTAGTTAACATTCGTCCGCGTCGTCCTCGGTGGAACTACGCACCTCACCACCTTCTCTTCGGTACACCACCATTGTATGATGGTCTTCGCATTTTTGGGTGTCTCTGTTATCCCAGCACCGCGTCCACCACGCCACACAAGCTCGCACCACGTTCCGTCCCATGCATCTTCCTTGGCTACCCTCCTAACACCAAAGGTTAGCGGTGCTATGATCCTGTCACTCATCGTGTGTACACCTCGAGGCACGTGTATTTTGTCGACACGGTGTTCCCTTTTTTTCAGGTTCCTCCGGCTTCGGCCCCTTCGGCGCCAGCCCCCGCGTACCCCTCTTGGAGCGATGCGCGGCAGCCCCCGGAGCCCCCCCGGCACGGCGCGTACTGCCACCACCACCCGGTTTTTTGACTCCCTCCCCAGAGGTCGAGTTTGACCGGGCACTTGGATTCCCGTCTCCCTCCTACGAGGTTGAGCCGGTGGGTACTCCGCCCGCCACCCCGGCTGGCGCCGCCACTCCGGCGACGGGCTCGACATCCTCCTCGCCCGTCGCCCCCTCGGTCGCCGGCTCGGCTGGCACCGCTGCAGCCGCGGCCCCTGCTGCCGGCGCCGTGGCCCCTGTCGCCGCCGTGGGCCCCGCTGCCGTTGGCGCCCCTGTCGTGGCTGCGGCCCCTGACACCGCCGCGGCCCCCGCCGCCATCGCCGGCCCTGCTGCCCCGCCTCTTGGCGTGACTACCCGTGCCCGAGCAGGAGTGCTTCAGCCGAGCACGCGCTACTCCTCCGACGAGTATGTGTGCGCCGCCTCGACGTCGACACCATCACCCGTTCCCACATCCGCTCGCGCTGCCCTTCAGGATCCCCATTGGCTAGCTGCGATGCAGGAGGAGTTCGATGCCTTACAACGCAACCGCACATGGCAGCTTGTTCCGCGACCCCCTCGTGCCAATGTCATCACTGGCAAGTGGGTGTTTCGCCACAAGACTCGCCCGGACGGTTCTCTCGAGCGCTACAAGGCTGGGTGGGTGGTTCGTGGATTTCGGCAGCGCGCGGGCGTGGACTTCACCGACACCTTCGCCCCGGTTGTTAAACCGGGCACGATTCGCGCCGTGCTCCAGCTGGCGGTCTCGCGCGCCTGGCCTGTGCACTAGTTGGATGTCTCCAACGCCTTCTTGCACGGTCATCTTGCCGAGCAGGTGTACTGTGAGCAGCCCACTATCTTCATCGATGCCGAGCACCCAGACTTCGTGTGCTTGCTCTCCCATTCTCTTTACGGGTTGAAGCAGGCGCCTCGGGCTTGGTACCAGCGTATCGCAGCCTTCCTGCAGTCTCTGGGATTTCGGTCCACTCGCTCTGATGCTTCACTTTTCGTGTATCATCAGGGAGCTGACACTGCATATCTGCTGCTGACATCATCCTCATGGCGTCCGCCCCTGATCTCCTTCAGCGGCTGACTGCTCGTCTTCGTGATGAGTTCGCCCTCAAGGACTTGGGGCCCCTGCACTACTTCCTTGGCATCGAGGTGGTCCGACGGCCTGATGGCTTCTTTCTGCATCAGCAGAAGTACGCCCACGAGCTCCTGGAGCGTGCCGGTATGCTTAACTGTAAGCCGGCGCCCACCCCCGTCGACACGAAGGCGAAGGTCTCTGCTCTGGAGGGGTCTCTCGCGTCCGATGGAGCGTTCTATCGCTCCATCGTCGGTGCTTTACAGTACTTGACGCTGACCCGACCCGACCTGCAGTACGCTGTCCAGCTGGTGTGCCTCCACATGCACGCTCCGCGTGACTCTCACTGGACCTTGGTGAAGTGTATTCTCCATTATATATGCGGCAGCATGTCCTTGGGACTCACCCTGACGGCCTCCGCCTCCACCGACCTTGTGGCCTACTCGGATGCCGACTGGGCTGGCTGCCCCGACACTCGACGCTCTATGTCAGGCTACTGCGTCTACCTTGGGCCCTCGTTGATCTCTTGGTCATCGAAGCGGCAGCCCACGGTCTCCCGCTCCAGCGCCGAGGCAGAGTATCGCGCCGTGGCTAATGCCGTAGCCGAATGCTCTTGGATACGTCAGCTGCTCCAGGAGTTGCTTTGTGATGTTCACAAGGCCACTCTTGTCTACTGCGATAACGTCAGCACGGTCTACCTCTTCGCCAACCCGGTGCACCATAGACGCACGAAGCATATTGAACTCGATATTCACTTTGTGCGCGAGCAGGTTGCCCTTGGTCGTGTTCGGGTTCTTCACGTGCCGACGACGCAACAGTTTGCTGATGTGATGACTAAGGGATTGCCTACTCCCGTCTTTGAGGAGTTTCGGTCCAGTCTCTGTGTCTCTGGCGACGCTTCGACTGCGGGGGGGTGTTGAGTATGTATTTTGTATTGCACGTGTATTGGAGTTGTGGCCCACCTCCTAGTCTTGTATAGTTGAGGTAGAGGCCTTCCCTGTATTATATATACGTGCACCAGCACCCCATCAATACAACGTTCATTGTATTGCAAATCTCTCCTTCCACAGTTGCTGCTATTCCATGCTCAGGCACAACATTCTCACACTAAAACTGAAACCCTTAATCGTACAGACGTTCCGGGCGCTCGTCTTCTACGATCATATTGTGCATGATCACACAAGCAGTCATCACCTCCCACAGTTTCTACGTGCTCCAGGTATTAGCAGGATACCGAACGATGCCCCATCGAGATTGCAAAACACCAAAGGCATGCTCGACATCCTTCCTAGCACTCTCTTGCTCTTGGGCAAATCTTTTCCTCTTCTCTCCGACAGGGTTGGGTATTGTCTTGACAATAGTGGTCCACTGAGAATAGATACCGTCACCCAGGTAGTATCCTTTGTCGCAGTTGTGGCCGTTGACAGTAAGGTTCACCGGTGGGCTGTTGCCTTCGGCAAGCCTAGCAAACACCGGCGAGCGCTGAAGCACGTTGATATCATTGTGTGATCCAGCCATGCCAAAGAAAGAGTGCCAGATCCAGAGATCTTGAGACGCCACGGTCTCTAGTATGACAGTGCAAGCCCTGACATGTCCCTTATACTGCCCTTGCCAAGCAAAAGGACAGTTCTTCCACTCAGTGCATGCAGTCTATGCTGCCAAGCATCCCTGGGAAGCCCCTTCTGGCATTCATCGCCAACAAACGGGTTGTATCTTCAGCTGTCGGCTCTCTCAAGTACTCAGGGCCAAACACAGCAATAACAGCCTTGCAGAACTTATACACGGACTCTAGGCATGTAGACTCACTCATACGGACGTACTCGTCAATGAGATCACCGGGCACTCCGTATGCAAGCATTCGTATGGCGGCAGTGCATTTCTGATAAGAGGAGAAACCGATCTTGCCGACGGCATCCTCTTTGCACTCGAAATAGTCATCATAGCCGACCACCCCCTCTCTAATACGGTTGAAAAGATGCCTACTCATACGAAAACGGCGGCGAAATTTTTGATGTTTGAACAACGGGTTTGTTGTATCAAAGTAGTCCTTCCAAAGAAGGAAATGCCCGCTCTCTCGGTCGCGATTCAATGCCGGAAGGTGGCCCGGAATGGAGCCACGGAACAACGGCCGCTGGCTGTTGAGGTGGTGATGGACCAACACGGCAGCCAATATCTCCTCCTCGTCGTCGGACGACGAATCATCGGAGTCACAAAGGAAATTGTGGAAAAAGAACTCATCGGCGGAGTCCATTTTTGTACCTTGGCAAACTGTCGAACAGTTTGCGGGCGTCGATGAAGGAGACGGCCGGCGAGGGGAGTCGCGGCGCGCATGGACCAGCTAGCTGCCCTACCGGCGTCCTACGAGTGGGTCGGCGTCCGACGAGCATGTCGGTCGGATCTGACCGGGGCGGCTTCTTGGTCGCGGGCGGCTGTGCGGTGGAGGGAGCGGCGGTGGGAAGTAGCTTTCTCTCCGGCGGCAAGACGGCGGTGGCGGGCGACGGGGGAGTGGGCGGTGTTGCTGGGCGGATGTGGAGGCGGCGGCAGCTGGCAGAGTCGCCGGCAAAAATGGGCGGCGGCGTTGGCGACGAAGGAGGCAGGCGGGGGTTTCTGTTGGCTGGGGAAAGAGGGGGGACGCCAATGTGCCACCGACCAGCGGGCCGGGGGAAAGGAGAAGGTGAGCGTGCGCGCGTCCGTCATGTGTCCGCGCCGACGCAAATCCGGCTCAAAAAATGGGCCGGGAATGGGTCGCCCGCGGACGAAAAGCGAACACGCGTCCGTTTGGGTCGGCGCGTTGGGCCGCCTTTTGTGTCCGCGCCAACCCAAACGGACGGCGGCGGACGAAATGGGTCGCCCCATTGGAGTTTCTCTAAGTGCGGCCCATCGTTAAGAAATAATAGTACTACTCTAACATTTCTCTTCGTGCAATTCAAACGTGCCCTGACAGCATTTAGACCATGGTACACGACCAGACTCCTGTGTCGCTCTTTTGCCCGCGCGGCGTCGGTGGCAGCAGGGCCCATTCCCCCCCTCGCGAGGCGCTCGGGTGGCGCAGGGCTGCTCAGCCAAGTGGAGGCGTGAAGAGGCGCCATCGTCCTGACAGTGGCAAGGGGCGCGGGGCGCGCAGGGACGGCGTGGTGAGCGCGGTGACCATCGGCCGCGCGGATCCGGTGCCACGACCAAGGGGGGCGCGAGGCCGCGACAGTGTCATGTGGGCGCGGGCGCGCAGGTCCGGCAGGGGCGGCGCAGGGCCGCCACGGTTATGTGAGGGCGCGGGGCGCGCAGATCTGGCAGGGGCGGTGTGGTGCGCGGTGGCCATCTGCCACGCGGATCTGGGGCCATGACCCGCGCTCGTTGTGGCGCAGATGCGGCATGGCGCGTAGGTTCAGGCGCTCTGGTCGGGGCGCCGGCGTGGCACCGATGCGTCAGGGCCCGCATCTTGGGCCGCCGGCTAGGGGCGGACTCCCTCGGCCTCTCTGCACCAAGGTCCGCGTGGGGTGGCAACTTCCTGCGACGTGGCATCTCACTCATCCTGATGCTGCGATGTGACTGTCAGATTGAAGACTGCACGATTTGGTTGCCAGGATGGTGGTTATGTGGAGTTGCAGCGAGAGAAGGTGGGTTGCCGGATTGACTGTCGACCAGAGGATGTTGAGGGCCGGGTGAAAACTCGTTTTGGCCATGGCCGGAGCCTGTGACAGCGGCGGCGTGGACGTCGTAACCTTCTTGAAGGCGTCGACGGGAGCTCTCTCTTCCTCTGCGAGGGACAGCTCCGGGGGAAACCCCAGACCCAGAGGGTCGGTCGTTGGCGGCGCCTTGATGTTGTTCCCCTCTTGAGGGCATCGACTTTGGAGTTTAATCCGGTTAGAGGGACCAGTGGATGTGTTGGGAGGTTGGGTGGTGGAAGGCGTTGCTATGGCGTTGAGACTTCTGAGGCAATGATGATGGGGCAAGTGAATTTGGAGGCATTTGCAGTGGTTGTGGTAGTCGGCTCTTCTCTGGCGTGTTCGTGTGATTACCTCGGCTTGTTTGTTGTGATGAAGTCGGAGCTGCGGCGGCGGGGCCCTGTGGCAACGATGATAGGCAGCAGGTGGTCCGTTCGGTGGTCTTTCACGGCGCCATCCTTGTTTAGTTCCCTTCGGATCTCTCCTTCAGAGTTGGAGATGCGTTGCCCTCGACGTGGGTGGTTGAGTTCTGGCACGGGTCTTCATGTGTTTCTGCACGGCCTCTGCGGTGAGGGTTGGGTCGGCGTCCGTCCATGATACGTCTCCAACGTATCTATAATTTTTATTGTTCTATGCTGTTTTATTATCAATCTAGGATGTTTTATAATCATTTTATAGTCATTTTATATCATTTTTTGGTACTAACCTATTGACATAGTGCCAAGTGCCAGTTGCAGTTTTTTCCATGTTTTTTACATCGCAGGAAATCAATATCAAACGGAGGCCAAATGCCACGAAACTCCACGATGATTTTTTATGGGCTAGAAGGAAGGCGATGAGCCCTGGTTGCACCTGGGGGTGCCCTGAGGGGGGCGCAACCTGATACGTCTCCAACGTATCTATAATTCATGAAGTATTCATGCTATTATATTATCTGTTTTGGATGTTTAATGGGCTTTATTAAACACTTTTATATTATTTTTGGGACTAACCTATTAACCCAGAGCCCAGTGCCAGTTTCTGTTTTTTCCCTTATTTCAGTGTTTCGCAGAAAAGGAATATCAAACGGAGTCCAAACGGAATGAAACCTTCGGGAGCATGATTTTTGGAACGAACATGATCCAGGAGACTTGGAGTTGAAGTCAAGGAAGCTTCGAGGTGGCCACGAGGCAGGGAGGCGCGCCTGCCCCTCCTGTGGGCGCCCCACCCTTGTGGGCCCCTCGTGGCTCCCCTTACCGACTTCTTTCGCCTATATATATCCATATACCCTAAAAACATCGGGGAACAGAATAGATCGGGAGTTCCGCCGCCGCAAGCCTCTGTAGCCACCAAAAACCAATCGGGACCCTGTTCCGGCACCCTGCCAGAGGGGGGATCCCTCACCGGTGGCCATCTTCATCATCCCGGCGCTCTCCATGACGAGGAGGGAGTAGTTCACCCTCGGGGCTGAGGGTATGTACCAGTAGCTATGTGTTTGATCTCTCTCTCTCTCTCTCTCTCTCTCGTGTTCTTGAGGTGATACGATCTTGATGTATCGCGAGCTTTGCTATTATAGTTGGACCTTATGATGTTTCTCCCCCTCTACTCTCTTGTAATGGATTGAGTTTTCCCTTTGAAGTTATCTTATCAGATTGAGTCTTTAAGGATTTGAGAACACTTAATGTATGTCTTGCATGTGCTTCTCTGTGGTGACAATGGGATATCACGTGATCTACTTGATGTATGTTTTGGTGATCAACTTGCGGGTTCCGTGACCTCGTGAACTTATGCATAGGGGTTGGAACGCGTTTTCGTCTTGACTCTTCGGTAGAAACTTTGGGGCACTCTTTGAAGTTCTTTGTGTTGGTTGAATAGATGAATCTGAGATTGTGTGATGCATATCGTATAATCATACCCACGGATACTTGAGGTGACATTGGAGTATCTAGGTGACATTAGGGTTTTGGTTGATTTGTGTCTTAAGGTGTTATTCTAGTACGAACTCTATGATAGATCGATCTGAAAGAATAACTTTGAGGTGGTTTCGTACCCTACAATAATCTCTTCGTTTGTTCTCCGCTATTAGTGACTTTGGAGTGACTCTTTGTTGCATGTTGAGGGATAGTTATCTGACCCAATTATGTTATTATTGTTGAGAGAACTTGCACTAGTGAAAGTATGAACCCTAGGCCTTGTTTCCTAGCATTGCAATACCGTTTGTGCTCACTTTTATCATTAGTTACCTTGCTGTTTTTATATTTTCAGATTATAAAAACCTATATCTACCATCCATATTGCACTTGTATCACCATCTCTTCGCCGAACTAGTGCACCTATACAATTTACCATTGTATTGGGTGTGTTGGGGACACAAGAGACTCTTTGTTATTTGGTTGCAGGGTTGTTTGAGAGAGACCATCTTCATCCTACGCCTCCCACGGATTGATAAACCTTAGGTCATCCATTTGAGGGAAATTTGCTACTGTCCTACAAACCTCTACACTTGGAGGCTCAACAACGTCTACAAGAAGAAGGTTGTGTAGTAGACATCAATATCTTTTCTGGCCCCGTTGCCGGGGAGGTGAGTGCTTGAAGGTATATCTTTAGATCGTGCAATAAAATCTTTTAGTTTCTTGTTTTATCACTAGTTTAGTCTGTAAAAGAAAACTACAAAAAAATGGAATTAAGGTTACCTCATTTGCTTCATCTTTTTAATGTCTTTCGTGAAAATGATGGGAAGGAAAATTGTGCTCAAGTACTAGAAGAAGAATTGCATAGAATGCTTGGCATAAAATATGTGAATGATGAGCATGATTGCAATATTGTTAGTATGAATTCTTTGAATACCCATGATGCTAATGATATGCAAAGCCACAAGCTTGGGGATGCTATGTTTGATGAAGATGATATGTTTAGTCCCCCAAGTTTTGATGTGCAAATTTATTATGATGAAAGCATCGCACCTATCTATGATGATTATTGTGATGACACGTATGCTATCAAGAATAAAGATAACCATGAAACTTGTCATCATGATTTTAATTTTCAATTGGATTATGCTTCACATGATAGTTATTTTGTTGAGTTTGCTCCCACTACTATTGATGAGAATAAATTTGCTTATGTGGAGAGTAGTAAAATTTCTATGCAAGTAGATCATGAAAAGAATGCTTTATGTGCTGGTTATATGGTTGAATTCATTCATGATGCTACTGAAAATTATTATGAGAGAGGATCATATGCTTCTACATATTGCAATAATATCAAGTTTCCTCTCTATGTGTTGAAAATCTCGAAGATTTGCTTGTTTTACCTTCCTATGCTAGTTGATTATTGTTCCCATAAATTGTTTGCTCACAAAATCCCTATGCATAGGAAGTGGGTTAGACTTAAGTGTGCTAGTCATATTCTTCATGATGCTCTCTTTATGTTTCAATTCCTATCTTTTATGTGAGCATCATTGAAATCATCATGCCTAGCTAGGGGCGTTAAAACTTTAGCGCTTGTTGGGAGGCAACCCAATTTTGTTTTTGTTTCTTTCTTTTTGGTTCTGTTTAGTAATAAATATTTGATCTAGCCTCTGGTTAGATGTGTTTTTATGTTTTAATTAGTGTTTGTGCCAAGTAAAACCTATAGGATCTTCTTGGATGATAGTTATTTGATCTTGCTGAAAAAATCAGAAACTTTCTGCTCACGAAAACAATTGTTAAAAATCACCAGAAAGTGATAAAATACTGATTCCAGTTGAAGTAGATCAATAATCAAATTATCTAGGTCATCCTAGTTTGGCAGATTTTTCTGAGTTCCATAAGTTTGCGTTTGATACATATTACTACAGACTGTTCTGTTTTTGACAGATTCTGTTTTCTATGTGTTGTTTGCTTTTTTTGATGAATCTATGAGTAGTATCGGAGGGTATGAACCATAGAGAAGTTGGAATACAGTATATATTACACCAATATGAATTTAGAATGAGTTCACAACAGTACCTAAGTGGTGATTTATTTTCTTATACTAACGGAGCTTACGAGTTTTCTGTTGAGTTTTGTGTTGTGAAGTTTTCAAGTTTTGGGTAAAGATTCGATGGACTATGGAATAAGGAGTGGTAAGAGCCTAAGCTTGGGTATTCCCAAGGCACCCCAAGGTAATATTCAAGGACAACCAAGAGCCTAAGCTTGGGGATGCCCCGGATGGCATCCCCTCTTTCGTCTTCGTTCATCGGTAACTTTACTTGGAGCTATATTTTTATTCACCACATGATATGTGTTTTGCTTGGAGCGTCATTTTATTTTGTTAGTATTTTCTTGATGTTATTTATAATAATGTTTTGCATCTCTATTTTCAATAAAAATGTCAAGGATAGCCTTTACCATGCTTATTTTGCAAGTATACATGTTGCTGTTTCAAAACAGGAAGTTTATCGCTGTTGAAAAAATTCCCTAAAAAAGCCAGAATATGATAAAATGTTGAAACTTTTTGCATATTGAGCTCTGATAAATTTTCTACAGTGTGGTAGAATTTCATAATGTTTGGAGTTAGGGAAGTACTGATACTCTTGCATTCTTTACAGACTGTACTGTTTTGGCAGATTGTTGTTATGTTTTCATTGTTTGCATATGTTTGCTTGTTTAATGATTCTATTTGAGGATAGGAGTATTGAATATGCAGAGGCATTTAGTATGCAATGTTGAATAATAATTTTAGTGATTTGTTACAGTAGAAAATGATAAGGTTTTTGCATTGGTTTATACTAACTTATCTCACGAGTTCTTGTTGAGTTTGGTGTGAATGAAGCTTTCGAGATTTAGGAAACCATGATATGAGAGGAGTTAAGGAGACACAAGAGCTCAAGCTTGGGGATTCCCAAGGCACCCCAAGATAGTATTTCAAGAAGTCTCAAGCATCTAAGGTTGGGGATGCCCTGGTTGGCATCCCACCTTTCTTCTTCGACAACTATCGGTTAGTATCGGTTGATCCTAAGTTTTTGCTTCTTCACGTGATGTTTTCTATTCTTAGAATGTCATTTTATTTTGTTTTGCTTGCTGTTTGAATAAAAAACCAAGATCTGAAATTCTTAAATGAGAGAGAGTCTTCACATAGCTACATAATTATTTAACTATTCATTGATCTTCACTTATATCTTTTTGGAGTAGTTTGTCATTTACTCGTGTGCTTCACTTATATCCTATGAGTAAATAGTTGAATGATTTGAATATCATAAATCTGAAATTATATATTTTTCATATGCTTATCCCATGGGGAGTAATGACTTCACATATAAGAAGTAGAGGTGGTAAATTTATTGAAGGTTAGCAAACATTGTATTTGTCACTTGAACAATTCATGAAAGAATATTGAAGGAAGAGAGATTTCACATATTAATATACTATCTTGGACATCTTCTATGATTGTGAGCCCCATTAATTATTTTCAAACCTGAGCAAATTAGTTGAAGTTGGACAAGGAAGACAACATAATGAGTTATGCTTGGGTATATTTGTATAGAAGTTATATTGTTATGGATCCTCTAACATGTGGTGCTTGCTATTTAGAATCCTTTGCTAGCCAAAATATCTGTACTAAGTGGGAATACTGCTTGTGCATCCAAATTCCTTGAACCAAGTTTCTTCCATGAGTGTCCACCATATCTACCTATATGCGGTATTTACCTGCCGTTCCAAGTAAATTTGCATGTGCCAAACTCTAAACCTTCAAATAATAATCTGTTTCGTATGCCCGAATCGCTCTAGCGACTAGGGGCTGTCAGTATCTTCCATGCTAGGTGGGTTATTCTCACGATGAGTGGACTCCGCTCATCATTCACGAGAATATGGCTGGTAACTGGGATGCCCAGTCCTATGATCAAAATATCAAAAACAAATTTGCAAATAATTTAAACAAACTCCCCTAGGACTGTTGAAAGTTGGACGGCACCCGTTGTTTCGGATAAGCCGTGGAGTGTGAATGTTGGTGGAGGGGGAGTAAAAACTTTACCTTTCTGCGTGGGAACCGCCTATAATGTATCTAGTATGGAAGATATTGGGAACTCTTGGTTGTTATGTTGACAATGAAAGCATACCTCTCAAAATTATTTTCATCTCTGTTTTAGCTTCGAGCTCTGGCACCTCTGCAAATCCCTGCTTCCCTCTGCGAAGGGTCTATCTTTTACTTTTATGCAAGAGTCGGTAGTATTCCTTCTCATTCCAACCTACTCTTTAGTTGGCAAGCATCATGTGATGGAAATATCTAAGAATATATGGCCATTCAAATATATTTGATCATGAATTATTATTGTTGACAATTATCTATATGATAAATAAGTTGGGAGGCGAAACATTAAGCCCCTATCTTTCTCTGTGTTCGATGGATGCTATTTGTTCTAAAAATATGCTTTGAGTGGTAGCAATCATGGAAGAATATATGATAGTTGAGTATGTGGGATTTGCTAAATCAAAGCTCTTACATAGACCCTTCCTGAAAATAAGATGAATTGCAATGGTTTGATGACTGAGAACATAGTTTGTTAGTTTTCAAGAAAGTTTATGATCTATGCTTTAACATGTGAATAGCTTGTTACTTGATCATGAAAAGTTCTATGAGTTGAGATACTGTTATTGTTGGAAATATGCCCTAGAGGCAATAATAAATTGGTTATTATTATATTTCCTTGTTCATGATAATCGTTTATTATCCATGCTAGAATTGTATTGATAGGAAACTCAGATACATGTGTGGATACATAGACAACACCATGTCCCTAGTAAGCCTCTAGTTGACTAGCTCGTTGATCAATAGATGGTTACAGTTTCCTGACCATGGACATTGGATGTCGTTGATAACGGGATCACATCATTAGGAGAATGATGTGATGGACAAGACCCAATCCTAAGCCTAGCACAAGATCATGTAGTTCGTTTGCTAAGAGCTTTTCTAATGTCAAGTATCATTTCCTTAGACCATGAGATTGTGCAACTCCCGGATACCGTAGGAATGCTTTGGGTGTACCAAACGTCACCACGTAACTGGGTGGCTATAAAGGTGCACTACAGGTATCTCCGAAAGTGTCTGTTGGGTTGGCACGAATCGAGACTGGGATTTGTCACTCCGTGCAAACGGAGAGGTATCTCTGGGCCCACTCGGTATGACATCATCATAATGTGCACAATGTGACCAAGGAGTTGATGACGGGATGATGTGTTATGGAACGAGTAAAGAGACTTGCCGGTAACGATATTGAACAAGGTATCGGGATACCGACGATCGAATCTCGGGCAAGTAACATACCGGTTGACAAAGGGAATTGAATACGGCATTGATTGAATCCTCGACATCGTGGTTCATCCGATGAGATCATCGAGGAGCATGTGGGAGCCAACATGGGTATCCAGATCCCGCTGTTGGTTATTGACCGGAGAGTCGTCTCGGTCATGTCTGCATGTCTCCCGAACCCGTAGGGTCTACACACTTAAGGTTCGGTGACGCTAGGGTTATAGAGATATTAGTATGCGGTAACCCGAAAGTTGTTCGGAGTCCCGGATGAGATCCCGGACGTCACGAGGAGTTCCAGAATGGTCCGGAGGTAAAGATTTATATATGGGAAGTCTTATTTTGGTCGCCGGAAAAGTTTCGCACTTTATCGGTATTGTACCGGGAGTGCCCAAAGGGGTCCGGGGGTCCACCAAGGGGGTCTACCAGCCCCGGGGGGGGCACATGGGCTGTAGGGGGTGCGCCTTGGCCTATATGGGCCAAGGGCACCAGCCCCAAAAGGCCCATGCGCCAAGAGATAAGGAAAAAGGGAGAGTCCTAAAGGGGGAAGGCACCTCTGAGGTGCCTTGGGGAGGAAGGACTCCTCCCTGGCCGCACCCTTCCTTGGAGGAAGGGCCAAGGCTGCCCCCCCTCTCCCTTGGCCCTATATATAGTGGGGGGAAGGGAGGGCAGCAATAAACAAGCCCTGGCGCCTCCTTCTCCCTCCCGTGACACCTCTTCCTCCCCGCTTGCGCTTGGCGAAGCTCTGCCGGGATCCCGCTACTTCCACCACCACGCCGTCGTGCTGCTGGATCTCCATCAACCTCTCCTCCCCCTTGCTGGATCAAGAAGGAGGAGACGTCGCTGCTCCGTACGTGTGTTGAACGCGGAGGTGCCGTCCGTTCGGCGCTAGGATCATCGGTGATTTGGATCACGACGAGTACGACTCGATCAACCCCGTTCTCTTGAATGCTTCCGCTCGCGATCTAAAAGGGTATGTAGATGCACTCCCCTTCCCCTCGTTGCTAGATTACTCCATAGATTGATCTTGGTGATGCGTAGAAAATTTTGAATTTCTGCTACGTTCCCCAATAGTGGCATCATGAGCTAGGTCTATGCGTAGTTTCTATGCACGAGTAGAACACAAAGTAGTTGTGGGGGTAGATGTTGCCAATTCTTCTTGCCGCTACTAGTCTTATCTTGTTTCGGCGGCATTGTGGGATGAAGCGGCCCGGACCGACCTTACACGTACGCTTACGTGAGACAGGTTCCACTGACTGACATGCACTAGTTGCATAAGGTGGCTAGCGGGTGTCTGTCTCTCCCACTTTAGTCGAAACGGATTCGATGAAAAGGGTCCTTATGAAGGGTAAATAGAAATTGGCATATCACGTTGTGGTTTTACGTAGGTAAGAAACGTTCTTGCTAGAAACCTATACAAGCCACGTAAAAACTTGCAACAACAATTAGAGGACGTCTAACTTGTTTTTGCAGCATGTGCTATGTGATGTGATATGGCCAGAA
This sequence comes from Triticum aestivum, assembly GCF_018294505.1. Taxonomy (NCBI): domain Eukaryota; kingdom Viridiplantae; phylum Streptophyta; class Magnoliopsida; order Poales; family Poaceae; genus Triticum; species Triticum aestivum. The sequence continues at coordinate 354,887,420 of NC_057805.1, forward strand.
GATGTGATGAATGATATATGTGATGTATGAGATTGATCATATTCTTGTAATAGGAATCACGACTTGCATGTCGATGAGTATGACAACCGGCAGGAGCCATAGGAGTTGTCTTTGTTTTTTGTATGACCTGCGTGTCATTGAATAACGCCATGTAAATTACTTTACTTTATTGCTAAGCGCGTTAGCCATAGAAGTAGAAGTAATCGTTGGCGTGACAACTTCATGAAGACACAATGATGGAGATCATGATGATGGAGATCATGGTGTCATGCCGGTGACAAAGATGATCATGGTGCCCCGAAGATGGAGATCAAAGGAGCAAAATGATATTGACCATATCATGTCACTATTTGATTGCATGTGATGTTTATCATGTTATGCATCTTATTTGCTTAGAACGACGGTAGTAAGTAAGATGATCCCTCACTAAAATTTCAAGAGACGTGTTCCCCCTAACTGTGCACCGTTGCGAAGGTTCGTTGTTTCGAAGCACCACGTGATGATCGGGTGTGATAGATTCTAACGTTCGAATACAACGGGTGTTGACGAGCCTAGCATGTACAGACATGGCCTCGGAACACATGCGAAACACTTAGGTTGACTTGACGAGCCTAGCATGTACAGACATGGCCTCGGAACACAAGAGACCGAAAGGTCGAACATGAGTCGTATAGTAGATACGATCAACATGGAGATGTTCACCGATGATGACTAGTCCGTCTCACGTGATGATCGGACACGGCCTAGTTTGACTCGGATCATGTATCACTTAGATGACTAGAGAGATGTCTATCTGAGTGCGAGTTCATAATCATATGAACTTCATTATCATGAACATAGTCAAAAAGGTCTTTGCAAATTATGTCATAGCTTTCGCTTTAGTTCTACTGGTTAAGATATGTTCCTAGAGAAAATTTAGTTGAAAGTTGATAGTAGCAATTATGCGGGCTGGGTCCGTAAACTGAGTATTGTCCTCATTGCTGCACAGAAGGCTTATGTCCTTAATGCACCGCTCGGTGTGCTGAACCTCAGCGTCGTCTGTAGATGTTACGAAACATCTGACATACATGTTTTGATGACTACGTGATAGTTCAGTGCGTAATGCTAACGGTTTAGAATTGTGGCACCAAAGACGTTTTTGAAACGTCGCAGAACATGTGAGATGTTCCAAAGGCTGAAATTGGGATTTCAGACTAATGCCCTCGTCAAGAGGTATGAGACCTCTGACAAGTTTCTTAAGCCTGCAGACTAAGGGAGAAAAGCTCAATCGTTGAGCGTGTGCTCAGATTGTCTGAGTGCCACAATCGCTAGAATCGAGTGGGAGTTAATCTTCCAGATGAGATAGTGATGGTTCTCCATAGTCACTGCCACCAAGCTAGTAGAGCTTCGTGATGAACTATAACATATCAGGGATAGATATGATGATCCTTGAGCTATTCGCGATGTTTGACACCGCAAAAGTAGAAATCAAGAAGGAGCATCAATTGTTGATGGTTAGTAAAACCACTAGTTTCTAGAAGGGCAAGGGAAAAAGGGATACTTCATGAAACAGCAAGTCATTTGCTGCTCTAGTGAAGAATCCCAAGGTTGAACCCAAACCCGAGACTAAGTGCTTCTGTAATGAGGGGAACGGTCACTGAAGCCGAACTACCCTAGATACTTGGTAGATGAGAAGGCAGACAAGGTCGACAGAAGTATATTGGATATACATTATATGAATGTGTGCTTTACTAGTACTCCGAGCAGCACCAGGGTATTAGATACCGGTTCGGTTGCTAAGTGTTAGTAACTCGAAATAAAAGCTGCGGAATAAATGGAGACTGGCTAAAAGTGAGATGACGATATGTGTTGGAAGTGTTTCCAAGGTTGATGTGATCAAGCATCGCATGCTCCCTCTACCATCGAGATTTGGTGTTTGCATTGAGCATGATTGGATTATGTTTATCGCAATACGGTTATTCATTTAAGGAGAATAATGGTTACTCTGTTTATTTGAATAATATCTTCAATGGTCTTGCACCTAAAATGAATCTCGATCGTAGTGATACACATGTTCATGCCAAAAGTAATGATAGTACCACATACTTGTGGCACTGCTATTTGAGTCATATTGGGATAAAACGCATGAAGAAGCTCCATGTAGATGGATCTTTGGACTCACTCGTTTTTGAAAAGATTGAGACATGCAAACCATGTCTATTGGTATATATGCATGAAGAAACTCCATGCAGATGGATCGTTTGGACTCACTTGATTTTGAATCACTTGAGACATGCAAATCATACCACATGGGCAAGATGACTGTAAGGCCTCGTTTTCAGTAAGATGGAACAAGAGAGCAACTTATTGGAAGTAATACATTTTGATGTATGCAGTCCAATGAGTGCCGAGGCATGCAGTGGATATCGTTATGTTCTTACTTCACAGATGATTTGAGTAGATGCTGAGTGTATTTACTTGATGAAACACAAGTCTGAATTATTGAAAGGTTCAAGTAATTTCAGAGTGAAGTTGAAGATCGTCGTGACAAGAGGATAAAATGTCTGTGATATGATCATAGAGATGAGTATCTGAGTTACGAGTTTGGCACACAATTAAGACATTGTGGAAAGTGTTTCACAATTAATACCGCCTGGAACACCATAGTGTGATGGTGTGTCCGAACATCATAACTGCACCCTATTGGATATGGTGCATGCCATGATGTCTCTTATCGAATTACCACTATCGTTTATGGGTTAGGCATTAGAGACAACCGCATTCACTTTAAATAGGGCACCACGCAATTCCGTTGAGACGACACCGTTTAGAGAAACCTGAGTTGTCGTTTCTTAAAAGTTTGGGGCTGCAATGCTTATGTGAAAAAGTTTCAGGCTGATAAGCTCGAACCCAAAGCGGATAAATGCATCTTCATAGAAAACCCAAAACAGTTGGGTATACCTCCTATTTCACATCTGGAAGCAAAAGTAATTGCTTCTAGAAACGGGTCCTTTCTCGAGGAAAAGTTTCTCTCGAAAGAATTGAGTGGGAGGATGGTGGAGACTTGATAAGGTTATTGAACCATCACTTCAACTAGTGTGTAGCATGGCACAGGAAGTTGTTCCTGTGGCACCTACACGAATTGAAGTGGAAGCTTATGATGGTGATCATGAAACTTCGGATCAAGTCACTACCAAACCTCGTAGGACGACGAGGATGCGTAATACTTCAGAGTAGTACGTGATCCTGTCTTGGAAGTCATGTTGTTGGACAACGATGAACCTATGAGCTATGGAGAAGCGATGGTGGGCCCATATTCCGACAAATGGTTAGAAACCATGAAATCCGAGATAAATGGATCTTTGAGAAGAAGACGGATGTGGACGGTAATGTTACCGTCTATGAAGCTTGACTTGTGGCAAAGAGTATTTTCACAAGTTCAAGGAGTTGACTACGATGAGATTTTTTCATCCGTAGCGATGCTTAAGTTCGTCGGAATCATGTTAGCATTAGCTGCATTTATGAAATCTGGCAGATGGATGTCAAAACAAGTTTCCTTACCAGCTTTCGTAAGGAAAGGTTGTATGTGATACAATCAGAAAGGTTTTGTCCATCCTAAGGATGCTAAAAGGTATGCTAGCTCCAGCGATCCTTCCATGGATTAGAGCAAGCATCTCGGAGTCAGAATATACGCTTTGATGGAGTGATCAAAGTTTTTGGGTTTATACAAAGTTTGTTAGAAACTTGTATTTACAATAAAGTGAGTGGGAGCGCTACAACATTTCTGATAAGTATATGTGAATGACATATTGTTGATCCGAAATGATGTAAAATTTCTGGAAAGCATAAAGGGTTGTTTGAAAGGAGTTTTTTCAAAGGAAGACCTGGATAAAGCTGCTTACATATTGGGCATCAAGATCTATAGAGATAGATCAAGATGCCTGATGATACTTTCAAAGAACGCGCACCTTGACATGATTTTGAAAGAATTCAGAATAGATCAGCAAAGAAGGAGTTCTTGGCTGTGTTACAAGGTGTGAGTATTGAGTAAGACTCAAGACCTGACCACAGCAGAAGAGAGAGAAAGGACGAAGGTCGTCCCCTATGCTTTAGACGTAGGCTCTACAGTATGCTATGCTGTGTACCGCACATGAAGTGTGCCTTGCCATGAGTTGGTCAAGGGGTGCAATAGTGATCCGGGAATGGATCACATGACAGCGGTCGAAATTATCCTTAGTATCCAGTGGACTAAGGATTTTCTCGATTATGGAGGTGAAAAGGAGTTCGTCGTAAAGGGTTACGTCGATGCGAACTTTGACACTAATCCGGATGACTCTGAGTAGTAAACCGGATTCGTATAGTAGAGCAATTATTTGAAATGGCTCCAAATAGCGCGTGGTAGCATCCACAAGATGACATAGATATTCGTAAAGCACACACGGATCTGAAAGGTTCAGACCCGTTGACTTAATAACCTCTCTCACAAGCATAACATGATCAAACCAGAACTCATTGAGTGTTAATCACATAGTGATGTGAACTAGATTGTTGACTCTAGTAAACTCTTTGGATGTTGGTCACATGGTGATGTGACCTATGAGTGTTAATCACATGGTGATGTGGACTAGATTATTGACTCTAGTGCAAGTGGGAGACTGTTGGAAATATGCCCTAGAGGCAATAATAAATTGGTTATTATTATATTTCCTTGTTCATGATAATCGTTTATTATCCATGCTAGAATTGTATTGATAGGAAACTCAGATACATGTGTGGATACATAGACAACACCATGTCCCTAGTAAGCCTCTAGTTGACTAGCTCGTTGATCAATAGATGGTTACAGTTTCCTGACCATGGACATTGGATGTCGTTGATAATGGGATCACATCATTAGGAGAATGATGTGATGGACAAGACCCAATCCTAAGCCTAGCACAAGATCATGTAGTTCGTTTGCTAAGAGCTTTTCTAATGTCAAGTATCATTTCCTTAGACCATGAGATTGTGCAACTCCCGGATACCGTAGGAATGCTTTGGGTGTACCAAACGTCACAACGTAACTGGGTGGCTATAAAGGTGCACTACAGGTATCTCCGAAAGTGTCTGTTGGGTTGGCACGAATCGAGATTGGGATTTGTCACTCCGTGTAAACGGAGAGGTATCTCTGGGCCCACTCGGTATGACATCATCATAATGTGCACAATGTGACCAAGGAGTTGATGACGGGATGATGTGTTACGGAACGAGTAAAGAGACTTGCCGGTAACGAGATTGAACAAGGTATCGGGATACCGACGATCGAATCTCGGGCAAGTAACATACCGGTTGACAAAGGGAATTGAATACGGCATTGATTGAATCCTCGACATCGTGGTTCATCCGATGAGATCATCGAGGAGCATGTGGGAGCCAACATGGGTATCCAGATCCCGCTGTTGGTTATTGACCGGAGAGTCGTCTCGGTCATGTCTGCATGTCTCCCGAACCCGTAGGGTCTACACACTTAAGGTTCGGTGACGCTAGGGTTATAGAGATATTCGTATGCGGTAACCCGAAAGTTGTTCGGAGTCCCGGATGAGATCCCGGACGTCACGAGGAGTTCCGGAATGGTCCGGAGGTAAAGATTTATATATGGGAAGTCTTATTTTGGTCGCCGGAAAAGTTTCGCACTTTATCGGTATTGTACCGGGAGTGCCGAAAGGGGTCCGGGGGTCCACCAAGGGGGTCCACCAGCCCCGGGGGGCCACATGGGCTGTAGGGGGTGCGCCTTGGCCTATATGGGCCAAGGGCACCAGCCCCAAGAGGCCCATGCGCCAAGAGATAAGGAAAAAGGGAGAGTCCTAAAGGGGGAAGGCACCTCCGAGGTGCCTTGGGGAGGAAGGACTCCTCCCTGGCCGCACCCTTCCTTGGAGGAAGGGCCAAGGCTGCGCCCCCCCTCTCCCTTGGCCCTATATATAGTGGGGGGGAAGGGAGGGCAGCAATAAACAAGCCCTGGCGCCTCCCTCTCCCTCCCGTGACACCTCTTCCTCCCCGCTTGCGCTTGGCGAAGCGCTGCCGGGATCCCGCTATTTCCACCACCATGCCGTCGTGCTGCTGGATCTCCATCAACCTCTCCTCCCCCCTTGCTGGATCAAGAAGGAGGAGACGTCGCTGCTCCGTACGTGTGTTGAATGCGGAGGTGCCGTCCGTTCGGCGCTAGGATCATCGGTGATTTGGATCACGACGAGTACGACTCGATCAACCCCGTTCTCTTGAAGGCTTCCGCTCGCGATCTACAAGGGTATGTAGATGCACTCCCCTTCCCCTCGTTGCTAGATTACTCCATAGATTGATCCTGGTGATGCGTAGAAAATTTTGAATTTCTGCTACGTTCCCCAACAGTTATGACATATAATAATGCTAGAAAAGGTGATTGAAATTATCATTGATCAAACTTGTGCACCTGCTAGCATTCACACTTCATAAATTATTTCTTTTATCATGTACCTACTCGAGGACGAGCAGGAATTAAGCTTGGGGATGCTGATACGTCTCCAACGTATCTATAATTCATGAAGTATTCATGCTATTATATTATCTGTTTTGGATGTTTAATGGGCAAACACTTTTATATTATTTTTGGGACTAACCTATTAACCCAGAGCCCAGTGCCAGTTTTTGTTTTTTCCCTTGTTTCAGTGTTTCGCAGAAAAGGAATATCAAACGGAGTCCAAACGGATGAAACCTTCGGGAGCGTGATTTTTGGAACGAACGTGATCCAGGAGACTTGGAGTTGAAGTCAAGGAAGCTTTGAGGTGGCCACGAGGTAGGGAGGCGCGCCCCCACCCTTGTGGGCCCCTCATGGCTCCCCTTACCGACTTCTTTCGCCTATATATATCCATATACCCTAAAAACATCGGGGAACAAAATAGATCGGGAGTTCTGCCGCCACAAGCCTCTGTAGCCACCAAAAACCAATCGGGACCCTGTTCCGGCACCCTGCCGGAGGGGGGTTCCCTCACCGGTGGCCATCTTCATCATCCCGGTGCTCTCCATGACGAGGAGGGAGTAGTTCACCCTCGGGGCTGAGGGTATGTACCAGTAGCTATGTGTTTGATCTCTCTCTCTCTCTCTCTCTCTCGTGTTCTTGAGGTGATACGATCTTGATGTATCGCGATCTTTGCTATTATAGTTGGATCTTATGATGTTTCTCCCCCTCTACTCTCTTGTAATGGATTGAGTTTTCCCTTTGAAGTTATCTTATCGGATTGAGTCTTTAAGGATTTGAGAACACTTAATGTATGTCTTGCATGTGCTTATCTGTGGTGACAATGGGATATCACGTGATCTACTTGATGTATGTTTTGGTGATCAACTTGCGGGTTCCGTGACCTCGTGAACTTATGCATAGGGGTTGGCACGCATTTTCGTCTTGACTCTCCGTTAGAAACTTTGGGGCACTCTTTGAAGTACTTTGTGTTGGTTGAATAGATGAATCTGAGTTTGTGTGATGCATATCATATAATCATACCCACGGATACTTGAGGTGACATTGGAGTTTCTAGGTGAATTAGGGTTTTGGTTGATTTGTGTCTTAAGGTGTTATTCTAGTACTAACACTATGATAGATCGATCTGAAAGAATAACTTTGAGGTGGTTTCGTACCCTACAATAATCTCTTCGTTTGTTCTCCGCTATTAGTGACTTTGGAGTGACTCTTTGTTGCATGTTGAGGGATAGTTATCTGACCCAATTATGTTATTATTGTTGAGAGAACTTGCACTAGTGAAAGTATGAACCCTAGGCCTTGTTTCCTAGCATTGCAATACCATTTGTGCTCACTTTTATCATTAGTTACCTTGCTGTTTTTATATTTTCAGATTATAAAAACCTATATCTACCATCCATATTGCACTTGTATCACCATCTCTTCGCCGAACTAGTGCACCTATACAATTTACCATTGTATTGGGTGTGCTGGGGACACAAGAGACTCTTTGTTATTTGGTTGCAGGGTTGTTTGAGAGAGACCATCTTCATCCTAAGCCTCCCACGGATTGATAAACCTTAGGTCATCCACTTGAGGGAAATTTGCTACTGTCCTACAAACCTCTACACTTGGAGGCCCAACAACGTCTACAAGAAGAAGGTTGTGTAGTAGACATCACAACCCACCAGGGCGCGCCAGGAGGCCCAGGCGCGCCCTGGTGGGTTGTGCCCACCTCGGGTGCCCCCGGACCGCCTCTTTGCTCTATAAATACCCCAAAAATCCACAAACCCTAGGGGACTCGACGAAATATTAATCCAGCCGCCGCAGAGTCCAGAACCACCAGATCCAATCTGGACACCATCACGGAGGGGTTCACCACTTCCATTGGTGCCTCTCCAATGATGCGTGCGTAGTTCTTTGTAGACCTTCGGGTCCATAGTTAGTAGCTAGATGGCTTGCTCTCTCTCTCTCTCGCTGAATTCTCAATACAATGGTCTCTTGGAGATCCATATGATGTAACTCTTTTTGCGGTGTGTTTGTTGGGATCTGATGAACTTCGAGTTTATGATCAGTTATATCTTTTTATATCCATGAATGTTATTTGAGTTTCTTTGATCTCTTATAGCCTCGTATTTATTCTTTGATATTTGGGTTTTGTTTGGCCAACTTGATCTATTTATCTTGCAATGGGAAGAGGTGCCCGGTAGTGCGTTCGATCTTACGGTGCTTGTTCCCAGTGACAGAAAGGGAACCAACATGTATGTATCGTTGCTACTAATGATAAAAAGACGAGATCTATATCTACCGCCATATAGATAAACGGATCTTGTCTATATCATGTCATCATTCTTATTGCATTACTCCGTTTTTCCATGAACTTAATACACTAGATGCATGATGGATAGCGGTCGATGTGTGGAGTAATAGTAGTAGATGCAGGCAGGAGTCGGTCTACTAATCTTGGACGTGATGCCTATGTAATGATCATTGCCTGGATATCGTCATGATTATTTGGAGTTCTATCAATTGCCCAACAGTAATTTGTTTACCCACCGTTTGCTATTTTTCTCGAGAGAAGCCACTAGTCAAACCTACGGCCCCCCGGGTCTTCTTTCTCATATATTTGGCTTGCGATTTATTTTTCCTTGCGTTTTTATTCAGATCTATTAAACTAAAAATACAAAAATATCTTGCTGCCCTTTATTTTATTTGCGATCTATTATTTCAATCTATTATCATTTTTCCCGTCTTCGTGCCTTCTGGCGCCGTTACCCGAAAGGGATTGACAACCCCTTTAACACGTCGGGTTGCGAGTGGCTGTTATTTGTGTGTAGGGGCTGTTTACGTTCTGTTGCTTGGTTCTCCTACTGGTTCGATACCTTGGTTTCATTAATGAGGGAAATACTTACCGTTGCTGTGCTACATCATCCTCTCCTCTTGGGGGAAACACCGATGTAGTCTTCGCAAACATCATCAAGGGAATTTCTGGCGCCGTTGCCGGGGAGGATCTTCAACATAACCAGGTTCCTAATCACAAATCTCATCTCCTCGTAATTTACATTATTTGCCATTTGCCTCTCGTTTTCCTCACCCCCACTTCACAAAAATTTGCCGCTTTATTCGCCTCTCTTTTTCCGTTCGCCGTTTTCTTGCCGGATCTGTTTTTGAGTGCGATCTTGTTGTCTAGTCATCATGACTCAAGAGAACACAAAATTCTGTGATTTATCAAATACCAACAACAATGATTTTATTGGCACTCCGCTTGCTCCTCCCGCCACTAGTGAGGAGACTTGTGATATTAATACTGCTTTGCTGAATCTTGTTATGAAAGACCAATTTTCTGATATTCCTAATGAGGATGCCACATCACATCTTAATACCTTCGTGGAATTATGCGATATGCAAAAGAAAAAATATGTGGACAATGATGTGGTCAAAATGAAACTATTTCTGTTCTATTTGCGTGATTCTGCAAAATTTTGGTTCTCTTCATCGCCTCACAATAGTATCGATTCTTGGAACAAGTGCAAAGATGCTTTTATCACCAAGTATTTTCTGCCCGCAAAAATTATTTCCCTTAGAACCCAGATCATGAATTTCAAGCAACTTTGAACATGAACATGTTGCACAATCTTGGGAAAGGATGAAAATGATGCTAAGGAACTGCCCAACTCATGGGTTGGATCTTTGGATGATCATACAAAATTTTTGTGTGGGGTTGAACTTTTTTTCTCGTAATCTTTTAGATTCTGCCACGGGTGGAACTTTTATAGAAATTACTTTGGGTGAAGCCACCAAATTTCTTGATAATATCATGGCAAATTATTCACAATGGCATACCGAAAGAGCGCCTACTAGTAAAAAAGTTAATTCGGTTTAAGAAATTTCTTCTTTGAGTGATAAAGTTGATACTCTTATGAAATTGGTTGCTAGTAAAAGTGCTCCTATTGATTTTAATGATATTCCTTTGTCTACTTTGATTGAGCAAAATAGTGATGCCATTGATGTGAATTTTATCTCTCGCAATAATTTCAACAACAATGTTTATAGAGGTAATTTTAATCCTAGGCCTTTTCCTAGTAATTCCTCTAATAATTATGGTAATTCCTATGGAAATCAATCTTACAATAATAATAGGAATACCTCTGATATTGAGAATAATATTAAAGAATTTATCAACACGCAAAAAGTTTTCAACACTTCCATAGAAGAAAAGTTGAATAAGATTGATGATTTGTCTAGAAGTGTTGATAGAATTGCTCATGATGTGGAAAATCTCAAGATGAAATTTTTTGTGCCTAAAGTTGATGAATCAATTAAAGCTCTTTATGTTTCTATGGATGAAAGTAAGAAAAGAACTGCTATGCTTAGAGCTAAAAGAGAATTTTTAGAGAGAGCTTTTTCTAGTGATTATTCTTGCAAAAATGATGAAGATCTTAAAATGATTGGTGTTTCTTCTATTGATTCCTTGTTTAGTAAAATTAAGAATGATGAAAAAGGGACTGGAGAAGAGTCAACTTTAGGTAGAAGGCGTCCCAATACTTCGGAGGGTGAAAATCTTGTTGAGAAATTTGATGAAAGTGGGTTTGGAGAGGTCAAAACTTTAGATAGTGATGCACCCACTATTTTGGATTACAAAGACTTTAATTATGATAGTTGCTCTTTGATTGATTGTATTTCTTTGTTGCAATCCATGCTAAATTCACCCCATGCTTATGAACAAAACAAAGCTTTTATTAAACATATTGTTGATGCTATGATGAAAGCTTTGGAAGAAAAGTTGGAATTAGAAGTTTCAATTCCTAGAAAATTGTATGATGAGTGGGAACCTACTACCAAAGTCAAGATTAAAAATTATGAATGTTTTTCTTTGTGTGACTTGGGTGCTAGTGTTTCTACAATTCCGAAATCTCTATGTGATGTGCTTGGTCTTACCAATCTTGAAGAATGTTCCTTGAATTTGCACTTGGCGGATTTTACTATTAAAAAGACTATGGGAAGAATTAATGATGTTATTATTCTTGCAAATAGGAATTATGTGCCCATAGATTTTATTGTTCTTGATATTGATTGCAATCCGTCTTGTCCAATTATTTTTAGTAGACCGTTTTACGCACTATCGGTGCCGTGATTGATATGAAAGAAGGCAATAGTAAGTTCCAATTTCCTTTGAGGAAAGGTATGGAACACTTTCCTAGAACAAAAATCAGGCCACCTTATGAATCAATCATGAGGCATCTTATGGATCTCGAACCAAAGACGACAAAACTTAGATCCTTGCTTTATGCCTAGCTAAGGGCGTAAAACTATAGCGCTTGTTGGGAGGCAACCCAATGAATAAAATTTATTTTTGCTTTTTGCTTTATGTTCTTGTGTGTTTACACAATTATGCTACTGGTATGATTGTGTTTTTTGTGTTTTAATTAGTGTTTGTGCCAAGTAAAGCCTATAGGATCTTCTGGGATGATAGTTGTTTGATTTTGCTGAAAAAGACAGAAACTTTGCGCTCACGAAAATAATTTCCATAAATCACAGAAAAGAGCTTTTGCCCTGATTCTTTTTGCAGAAGATTAATATACAAATTACCCTGGTCGTCCTATTTTGGTAGAATTTTTGGAGTTCCAGAAGTATTCGCCAAAGTTTTTTTTCTCGAATACGCACGAGTGTGCGTATTATATTATAAAGAAGGGGGGCAGAGAGCCCAAATCCACCAATGATGTTACAAATTTAGTACATCATCCGAGCCAAGCTCCTACATCCGCGTGGAAACAAGAAAACCGTATGACTACTCGCCTAGCACCCACCTCAATAGTTCCGCAGCAACTTCCGCCCAGTCACCCTTAAGCAGGCCGGCTCTGAACCAAGCCATTCCCTCCTCCACGATCCTCATGATGAGCCCAGCTAATGAGGGAGAGGCTCCATCAAATACATGGCATTTCGATGCTTCTAGATTTCCCATAGGACCAAAGTGATGTTGACGCGTATGCTCTTCGGCTTATCTGCGCACCAAACAGCCAGAGTGTCGTGCCATGTAGGTGTCCATGCAGGCTTGCCTATTGTGGTGCATATAGTTCTCCAGAGTGTCTGAGTAAAGACGCAAGTTAGCACAATGTGATTCAAGGTTTCCTCTTCTTGGTCGAAGAAAGGGCAAGTATCATTGTGGGGCAGCCCTCGCCGAGCCAGCTGATCCGCTGTCCAACACCTATTCTTCATGGCAAGCCATAGGAAGAAGCGGTAGCGCAGCGGCGCTCTGGACTTCCACGTAAACTGCGACGTAGCTGACACCTCTCTGCCAGCGAACTTCGCTGCATAGGCAGACTGGGCAGAGTACCTGCCTCCGGGTTCCCAACACCAGGACACCACATCCTGCACGTCGTCCTGCAGTGTAACCTCCTGAACTCTCGGCCACAGGTTCAGGTACTGCCAAAGGGCCTGCGGGCCTAAATCTGGCTTGATATCGGATGCCCAGACTCCAGTAGTGATGGCCTCTTTAAGGGTTCTCGTTCTTCTTTTGAGCGGGGGGACTGCCGCATAAATCAGCGGTGCAAATTCTGCAATGCGATATCCATCCATCCAGCGATCTTCCCAGAAGAGAGTCAGGCCTCCGTCTCCTTCTGTTATCTTAGTTGCAGCATTGCAGAGTGCGGTCGAATCCTTGGGTACTTTGATGTCAAACTCGCTCCATGGTCTGTTTTGATCCACTCTCTGCAGCCAAGGCCATCTGGCTTGCAAAGCGACATTGAGCCAAGCCAGGTCAGGGATGCCTAGCCCGCCCGCCCACTTGGGCGTACAGACTGTAGTCCAGGCCACCGAGCAGTTTCCCCCATTAGCTTCCTTTTTGCCACACCACAAGAACCCACGTATAATCTTATTTATGGCATGAATTGTCTTCATTGGTAGTGCCAGCGCAAGCATCGCATGGATGGGAACCGAGCAGAGAACTGAAAGTATGAGGATGAGCCAGCCGCTCTTCGGCAAAGTAGCAGCTTTCCAGTTCGGCAGGTACTAAGCAATGCGTTCCACCATGCTGTGCAGCTGGGCAGCAGAAGGCTTTCTGAGGCAAAGCGGCATTCCCAGGTAGCGGCATGGGAAAGAGCCAAGCTCATAGCCTAGGGTGGCCGCGGCCAGAGCCTTCTCTTCATCGGAGCAACGTATTGGGATTGCCGTCGTCTTACTGAAGTTGACCTGCAGGCCGGATGCCATCACAAACAGGCGCAGTATGAGGGAGCAAGCATGGAGATCGATGCCCACTGGCTTGAGGAAGACGATTGTGTCATCTGTGAAAAAAGACACCCGCTGCTTGAGACCATGGCTGGCAAGTGGTGTCAAAACCTCCATCTCCGTGTCCAGCCGAAACAGATGGTGGAGCGGCTCCATCATAAGGATAAACAGCATGGGGGATAGGGGTCCGCCTTGTCGCAGGCCCTTGCAACTAAAGATTGGTGCCCCAGGCACTCCGTTGACCAAGATGCGAGTGGAGGAGGTAGCAAGGAGTCCCACGATCCAGCTCAGCCACCGACTGCCAAAACCCATTGTTTGAAGAACCTCGATCAGAAAAGACCACTATACCGTGTCGAACGCCTTCGAAATGTCCAGCTTTAGCAGGATTGCAGGTTGACGGAGCGCGTGAAGCCGTCTAGCGGTGCTCTGAACCATCATGAAGTTGTCGTGCAACGCTCTCCCTTTGACAAACGCACTTTGATGAATGCCAACCAAGTGCGGCAGCTCTAGCGCAAGGCGCCACGCCAAAACTTTGTCAAAAATCTTCGCCAGTCCGTGCATGAGGCTCACGGGTCTAAAATCACGCAGCTCATCCGCGCCATCTTTCTTTGGTAGGAGCGTGACCAAGGCTTTGTTGATCGCTGCAAAACCTCTCAGATCTCCACGGTAGAATGAAGAGAAAGCCTTCATAATGTCTCCCTTGATGATGGACCAACAAGCTGCGTAGAATCTTCCAGTGAAGCCATCCGGGCCGGGGGTCTTGTCCAGGGCATGGAGTTAATGGTTCGGAGGATCTCCTCCTCCGAGAAGGGCTCTTCGAGCGTGCTCAAATCCTGAGTGGGCATACTGATGGCATCCAGGTGAAGACCGTGCTCGCGTGGCGAGGTCGTGCCCAGAAGTCTGTCATAGAAGCCGTCCACGGCATAAGCAATCTCCTCTTGCCCAAAAAGGACCTGGACGTTGTGGCGCAAGGTCATGAGAGCATTCTTCCTCTGGCAATGTCGCGCGTGTTGATGAAAAAACCGAGTATTGGCGTCCCCATCCTTCAGATGCAATAGCCTCGACTTCTGCCTTGCGATTGTCCGCTCAAGGGAGGAGAGGCCAAGAAGTTTCCTTTTCAGCGTGCGTCTAAGGGCCAGCTCGCCCTCTCAAGGTGTCCGCGATTCCATGGCCACATCCAGCCTTAGGATGACCTCAAGTGCAATGGCAATTTGAAGCCTCACGTTCCCGATCCACTTGGAACTCCACGTTTGCACACGGCGCGCGATGACTCTGAGCTTGTTATTGAGCACCGTAAAAGGGTTGCCATCCGACGGGCAGGACTGCCATGCCTCCTGAACCGTTTGCATGAAGCCAGGAGCTTTGGTCCAAAAGGACTCGAATTTGAATCTCTTCCCAAAGGAGAAGTCCGCATGGAGGTCCAAAAGCAGAGGACAATGGTCTGATACCGCCGATCTAAGCGTCGTGAGAAAGCAAGATGGGTATAGATCTTCCCAAGAATTCGTGGCAAAGATGTGATCAATCTTCTCCAAGGTAGCCCTAGCTCGCTCATTAGACCACGTGTACCTCCTTCTGTTGAGGTAGATCTCTTTGAGTTCCAATCTGTTCAAGCGCGAGCGAAAGCGCGAGATCATTCTCCAGTTGATCAAGGTGTTATTCTTATCCTCCGGGTTCACAAACAAGTTGAAATCCCCGACCAGGAGCCACGGCCCTGACTGTAACTCACGAACTTCAGCTAGCTCACGCATGAACTCTATCTTATCCGCCTTGAGGTTAGGGCCATACATGCCCGTGATCCACCAAGAATCCGCTCTGAAGGGAGAGACGACCGCCGAGATTGTGTTTTTGGAGAGATGAGGATGGGAGAGAGTGACAACCAGGGGATCCCATGCTAGAAGGATCCCTCCACATGTGCCCGAGGCCGGCAAGTAGTAAAACTCCTTAAGTTTATTTCCCAAACATTGTGAGACGATGCTCAAAGTTATCACTTCCATCTTAGTCTCTTGGAGGCAGACCAGGCTCGGATCCACCGCTGCAATGGCCTGGTACACGGTACTACGCCTCGCAGGGCTGTTTAGTCCACGTACGTTCCACACAATCAACTTGAGCGGTTGTGAAGCCATGAGAAAAGCCCACGAAAGTCAGATTACTACAGACTATTTTGTTTTGACAGATTCTGTTTTCTTTGTGTTGTGTGCTTATTTTGATGGCTCTATGGTTTTCTTTGATGAGTTTTTGCCATAGAAAAGTTGGAATACAGTAGATATAATACAAAAACAAAATATGAATTGGTTTGATACAACACTTATAGTAGTGATTTATTTTTCTTACACTAACGGATCTCACGAAGGTTTTGTTGAGTTTTGTGTGATTGAAGTTTTCAAGTTTTGGGTTATCTTACGATGGATGAAGGAAGGATGTAAGATCCTAAGCTTGGGGATGCCCTGACATCCCAAGCTATTATCCAAGAATGAGCAACCAACTCAGCTTGGGGATGCCCCCGAGTGGCATCCCCGCTTTCTTCCAACAACTATCGGTATTTTACTCGAGGCTATATTTTTATTCGTCACATGATATGTGTTTTGCTTGGAGCGTCTTATATGATATGTGTCTTTGCTTGTTTTATTTTGTGTTTTAAGTCATCAATCCTTGCTGGACACACCTATTTGAGAGAGCCAAAATTATATCATGACCTGTTAGAATTGCTCTCTATGTCTCACTTAAATCTTTTATGAGCTAGGACTTGCTCTAGTGCTTCACTTATATCTTTTTGAGCACGGTGTGCTTAGTATTTTTGAAGAAACGCTCTCTTGATTCACTTAGATTTATTTGAGAGTTAGTAAAATTTCAAAGAAATTCTCTCTTGCTTCACTTAAATTATTTTGAGAGAAAGAAAATTTGTTATGCTCATGATCTTCACTTATATTTGTTTGAGCTTATGAAAAGCAACACATGAAAATTAGTCCCAAAGTGATAGATATCCAAGAATAAAGAAAAGAAAATGTCATGAAGATCATTGTACAAAATAAACTTGATTCTTAGTAATAGTTTTGAGATATGATGATGTGATATGTGAGTTATGTTGATGAGTAACTGTGCTCTAGTAAGAATATTGGTGTTAAGGTTTGTGATTCCCTATGCATGCACAAAAGTCAATAATCATGCAATGAAAATTATATCCTACTTGTGGTGCATTATTTGGTGTTAGTTATGCTTAATGCTTGCTTATGAGATTATTCGTTTCTTGGTTGGTCGCTTCTCAATCTTTTTGCTAGCCCTCATTTTGCACCAAGTATGATCTCTACTTGTGCATCCAAAATCCTTTAAACTAGTTTTGCCACATGAGTCCACTATATCTACCTATTTGCGGTATTCTTTTGCCGTTCTAAGCAAATTTGCATGTGTTATCTCTAATTTTCAAAATAAACTTCTCTTTTGTGTGTTTGTTTCGCTCGCGAAACGGTAATGGGTGGCTAATATTTTCCATGCTAGATGTGTTATTCTCACGATGAGTGTTTATTCACTTGTCATTGCACGAGAGTAAGGCAAATGTTTTAGGGATGCCCAGTCCCGAAATGCAAAAAAATATTTACTTTATGTTGTCAAATAATAAATTGCTTGAAAAGTGTTGGTATGAAGGGCACCCGTGGATACGGCTAGCCATGGAAAGTGAAAGAATGGTGGAAAAAGGAATAAACTTTATTTTCTGTTTGGGAACCGCCTATGGCATATCTAGCATGGAAAGTGTTTGTAGCTCTGAGTCGTTTTCGTTGGTGGGATGGATACACCTCCCAAAATGTTTTGATCTCTAATTTTTTTCGCTTTGAGCTCTGGCACCTCTACAAATCCCTACTTCCCTCTGTGAAGGGCCTTTCTTTTACCTTATGCAATTTTTATTTTTATTTGAATTTGACTCTCCATCTTCTCTTATAAAAGCACCAACTAGGAGGCAATATGATCGTGCTCAAGTATTGGGTGTAGTTAATATTCGAGTGTGTTTCATGAATGGATCAATGTTTGAGCATGATGGGCTAGGGATAACTTATTTTAGCGTTGATATTTTGAAAAACATGGTTGCTTGTTGATATGCTTGAGTATCTAAATTATTATGTCAAAACTAGACTATTGCTTTGAATCACATAAAAGTCCAAATGTCTATGCTATAAAGAAGAGAATATGATATGACTTGATGAACAGCACTCCACATCAAAAATTCTGTTTTTATCACTTACCTACTCGAGGACGAGTAGGAGTTAAGCTTGGGGATGCTGATATGTCTCCAACGTATCTATAACTTTTTATTGTTCCATGCTGTTTTATTATCAATCTTGGATGTTTTATAATCATTTTATAGTCATTTTATATCATTTTTTGGTACTAACCTATTGACATAGTGCCAAGTGCCAGTTGTTGTTTTTTCCATGTTTTTTACATCATAGGAAATCAATATCAAACGGAGCCCAAATGCCACGAAACTCCACGATGATTTTTTATGGGCCAGAAGAAAGGCAATGGGCCCTGGTTGCACCTGCGGGGTGCCCCGAGGGGGGCACAACCCACCAGGACACGCCAGGAGGCCCAGGCGCGCCCCGGTGGGTTGTGCCCACCTCGGGTGCCCCCCGGACCGCCTCTTTGCTCTATAAATACCCCAAAAATCCACAAACCCTAGGGGAGTCGATGAAATATTCATCCAGCCACCGCAGAGTGCAGAACCACCAGATCCAATCTAGACACTATCACGGAGGGGTTCACCACTTCCATTGGTGCCTCTCCGATGATGCGTGAGTAGTTCTTTGTAGACCTTCGGGTCCGTAGTTAGTAGCTAGATGGCTTTGTCTCTCTCACTGAATTCTCAATACAATGGTCTCTTGGAGATCCATATGATGTAACTCTTTTTGCGGTGTGTTTGTTGGGATCTGATGAACTTCGAGCTTATGATCAGTTATATCTTTTTATATCCATTAAAGTTATTTGAGTTTCTTTGATCTCTTACACGCATGATCTCTTATAGACTCGTATTTCTTCTATGATATTTGGGTTTTGTTTGGCCAACTTGATCTATTTATCTTGCAATGGGAAGAGGTGCCCGGTAGTGGGTTCGATCTTACGGTGCTTGATCCCAGTGACAGAAAGGGAACCGACACGTATGTATCGTTGCTACTAAGGATAAAAAGACGAGATCTATATCTACCGCCATATAGATAAACGGATCTTGTCTACATCATGTCATCGTTCTTATTGCATTACTCCGTTTTTCCATGAACTTAATACACTAGATGCATGCTGGATAGCGGTCGATGTGTGGAGTAATAGTAGTAGATGCAGGCAGGAGTCGGTCTACTAATCTTGGACGTGATGCCTATGTAATGATCATTGCCTGGATATCGTCATGATTATTTGAAGTTCTATCAATTGCCCAACAGTAATTTGTTTACCCACCGTTTGCTATTTTTCTCGAGAGAAGCCACTAGTGAAACCTACGGCCCCCGGGTCTTCTTTCTCATATATTTGCCTTGTGATCTATTTTTCCTTTGCGTTTTTATTCAGATGTATTGAACTAAAAATACAAAAATATCTTGCTGCACTTTATTTTATTTGCGATCTATTATTTCAATCTATTATAATTTTTCCCGTCTTCGTGCCTTCTGGCGCCGTTACCCGAAAAGGATTGACAACCCATTTAACACCTCGGGTTGCGAGCAGCTATTATTTGTGTGCAGGGGCTGTTTACGTTGTGTTCCTTGGTTCTCCTACTGGTTCGATACCTTGGTTTCATTACTGAGGGAAATACTTACCGTTGTTGTGCTACATCATCCTCTCCTCTTGGGAGAAACACCGACGTAGTCCAAGCAAACATCATCAGTCCACAGCAAAGTCCGAATCGCTTGCTCGGAGATCAGGGATGGCGATGACGCCTGTTTGGGGAGAAGTGATGACGATGATGCTTGTGTGCTAGCTCGATGAGTCACTCTTTGTATAGGGTTGTGTGGGCTATTTGTATGTGCCGCTCAACTGTTTGTGACGGTTTTCGCCCGGTTTTCCGTTAATTAACAGGGCAACTTGTTGGGGAACGCAGTATTTTTAAAAAAATTCCTACGACACGCAAGATCTATCTAGGAGATGCATAGCAACGAGAGGGGAGAGTGTGTCCACGTACCCTCGTAGACCGAAAGCGGAAGCGTTTAGTAATGCGGTTGATGTAGTCGAACTTCTTCGCGATCCAACCGATCCAAGTACCGAACGTACGACACCTCCGCGTTCAGCACACGTTCAGCTCGATGACGTCCCTCGCGCTCTTGATCCAGTTGAGGACGAGGGTGAGTTCCGCCAGCACGACGGCGTGGCGACGGTGATGATGATGTTACCGGCGCAGGCCTTCGTCTAAGCACTACGGCGATATGATCGAAGTGTGTAACTGTGGAGGGGGGCACCGCACACGGCTAAAAGATCAACTTGTGTGTCTTTGGGGTGCCCCCTGCCCACTTATATAAAGAAGGGGGAAGAGGAGGCTGGCCTAGGAGGGGCGCGCCTATAGGGGGAGCCCAACTAGGATCCCCAATCCTAGTTGGAGTCCCCTTCCTTTTCCAAGAGGGGAGAGAGGGAAGGAGTAGGAGAGGGAGAAGGAAAGAGGGGGGCGCCGCCCCCTCCCTAGTACAATTCGGACCAGCCCATGGGGGGGCGTGCGGCCTCCCCTTGTGGCCCTTCTCTCCTTTCCACTAAGGCCCATGAAGGCCCAATACTTCCCCCGGTGAATTCCCGTAACTCTCCGGTACTCCGAAAAATACCCGAACCACTCAGAACCTTTCCGATGTCCGAATATAGCCTTCCAATATATCGATTTTTACGTCTTGACCATTTCGAGACTCCTTGTCATGTCCGTGATCTCATCCGAGACTCCGAACAATCTTCGGTACATCAAATCACATGACTCATAATACAAATCGTCATCAAACGTTAAGCGTGCGGACCCTACGGTTCAAGAACTATGTAGACATGACCGAGACACATCTCCGGTCAATAACCAATAGCGGAACCTGGATGCTCATATTGGCTCCTACATATTATACGAAGATCTTTATCGGTCAAACCACATAACAACATACATTGTTCCTTTTGTCATTGGTATGTTACTTGCCCGAGATTCGATTGTCGGTATCACCATATCTAGTTCAATCTCGTTGCCGGCCAATCTCTTTACTCGTTCCGTAATGCATCATCCCGGAACTAACTCATTATTCACATTGCTTGCAAGGCTTATTGTGATGTGCATTACCGAGAGGGCCCAGAGATACCTCTCCGACAATCGGAGTGACAAATCCTAATCTCGATCTATGCCAACTCAACAAACACCATCGGAGACACCTGTAGAGCATCTTTATAATCACCCAGTTACGTTGTGACGTTTGATAGCACACTAAGTGTTCCTCCAGTATTCGAGAGTTGCATAATCTCATAGTCAGAGGAACATGTATAAGTCATGAAGAAAGCAATAGCAATAAACTAAACGATCATAGTGCTAAGCTAACGGATGGGTCTTGTCCATCACATCATTCTCTAATGATGTGATCCCGTTCATCAAATGACAACACATGCCTATGGCTAGGAAACATAACCATGTTTGATAAACAAGCTAGTCAAGTAGAGGCATACTAGGGACACTCTGTTTGTCTATGTATTCACACATGTACTAAGTTTTCGGTTAATACAATTCTAGCATGAATAATAAACATTTATCATGATACAAGGAAATATAAATAACAACTTTATTATTGCCTCTAGGGCATATTTCCTTCGGTCTCCCACTTGCACTAGAGTCAATAATCTAGTTCACATCGCCATGTGATTTAACACCAATAGTTCACATCACCATGTGATTTGTTCACATCGCCATGTGACTAATACCCAAAGGGTTTTACTAGAGTCAATAATCTAGTTCACATCGCTATGTGATTAACACCCAAAGAGTACTAAGGTGTGATCATGTTTTGCTTGTGAGAGAAGCTTAGTCAATGGGTTTGTCACATTCAGAGCCGTATGTATTTTTGCAAATTTTCTATGTCTACAATGCTCTGCATGGAGCTACTATAGCTAATTGCTCCCACTTTCAATATGTATCCAGATTGAGACTCAGAGTCATCCGGATCGGAGTAAAAGCTTGCATCGGCGTAACTATTTACGACGAACTCTTTATCACCTCCATAACCGAGAAATATCTCCTTAGTCATTTAAGGATAATTTTGACCGTTGTCAAGTGATCCACTCCAGGATCAATATCATACCCCCTTACCAAACTCATGGCAAGGTACACTAAAGGTTTTGTACACAGCATAGCATACTTTATAGAACCTATGGCTGAGGCATAGGGAATGACTTTTCATTCTCTTTCTATTTTCAGCCGTGGTCGGGTTTTGAGTCTTTACTCAACTTCACACCTTACAACTCAGGCAAGAACTCCTTCTTTGACTGATCCATTTTGAACTCTCCAAAGTCTTATCAAGCGTCTTGATCTATCTTTATAGATCTTGATGCCCAATATGTAAGTAGCTTCACTGAGGTCTTTCATTGAAAAACTCCTTTCAAACACTCCTTTATGCTTTCCAGAAAATTCTACATTATTTCCGGTCAACAATATGTCATTCACATATACTTATCAGAAATGTTGTAGTGATCCCACTCACTTTCTTGTAAATATAGGCTTCACCGCAAGTCTGTATAAAACTATATGCTTTGATCAACTTATCAAAGCGTATATTCCAACTCCGAGATGCTTGCACCAGTCCATAGATGGATCGCTGGGGCTTGCATACTTGGCTAGCACCTTTAGGATTGACAAAACCTTCTTGTTGTATCATATACAACTCTTCTTTAAGAAATCCATTAAGGAATGCAGTTTTGACATCCATTTGCCAGATTTCATAAAATGTGGCAATTGCTAACATGATTCGGACAGACTTAAGCATCGCTATGAGTGAGAAAATCTCATCGTAGTCAACACCTTGAACTTGTCGAAAACCTTTTGCGACAATTCGATCTTTGTAGATAGTAACACTACTATCAGCGTCCGTCTTCCTCTTGAAGATCCATTTATTCTCAATGGCTCACCGATCATCAGGCAAGTCAATCAAAGTCCATACTTTGTTCTCATACATGGATCCCATCTCAGATTTCATAGCCTCAAGCCATTTCGTGGAATCTGGGCTCATCATCGCTTCCTCATAGTTCGTAGGTTCGTCATGGTCTAGTAACATGACTTTCAGAACAGGATTACCGTACCACTCTGGTGCGGACCGTACTCTGGTTGACCTACGAGGTTCAGTAGTAACTTGATCTGAAGTTTCATGATCATCATCATTAGCTTCCTCACTAATTGGTGTAGGAATCACTGGAACTGATTTCTGTGATGAACTACTTTCCAATTCGGGAGAAGGTACAATTACCTCATCAAGTTCTACTTTCCTCCCACTCACTTCTTTCGAGAGAAACTCCTTCTCTAGAAAGGATCCATTCTTAGCAACGAATATCTTGCCTTCGGATCTGTGATAGAAGGTGTACCCAACAGTTTCTTTTTGGTATCCTATGAAGACGCGCTTCTCCGATTTGGGTTTGAGCTTATCAGGCTAAATTTTTTTCACATAAGCATTGCAACCCCAAACTTTAAGAAACGACAACTTGGGTTTCTTGCCAAACCACAGTCCATATGGTGTCGTCTCAACGGATTTAGATGGTGCCCTATTTAATGTGAATGCAGCTGCCTCTAATGCATAGCCCCAAAACGATAGTGGTAAATTGGTAAGAGATATCATAGATCGCACTATATCTAATAAAGTACGGTCACGACGTTCGGATACACCATTACGCTGTGGTGTTCCGGGTGGCGTGAGTTGCGAAACTATTCCACATTGTTTCAAATGAAGACCAAACTTGTAACTCAAATATTCGCCTCCACGATCAGATCGTAGAAACTTTATTTTCTTGTTACGATGATTTTCCACTTCACTCTAAAATTCTTTGAACTTTTCAAATGTTTCAGACTTATGTTTCATTAAGTATATATACCCATATCTGCTCAAATCATCTGTGAAGGCTAGAAAATAACGATACCCGCCGCGAGCCTCAACACTCATCGGACTGCATACATCAGTATGTATTATTTCCAATAAGTCAGTGGCTCGCTCCATTGTTCCTAAGAATGGAGTTTTA
This sequence comes from Triticum aestivum, assembly GCF_018294505.1. NCBI lineage: Eukaryota > Viridiplantae > Streptophyta > Magnoliopsida > Poales > Poaceae > Triticum > Triticum aestivum. The sequence goes on from NC_057805.1 coordinate 354,911,292, forward strand.
GTCATCTTGCCCATGAGGCATGGTTCGCAAGTATCAAGTGATTCCAAAAGCCCATCAGCATGGAGTTTCTTCAAGCGCTTTACACCAATATGACCTAAACGGCAGTGCCACAAATAAGTTGCACTATCATTATTAACTTTGCATCTTTTGGCTTCAATATTATGAATATGTGTATCACTACAATCGAGATTCAATAAACCATTTATATTGGGTGTATGACCATAGAAGGTATTATTCATGTAAACAGAACAACTCTGACTTAAATGAGTAACCGTATTGCAATAAACATGATCCAATCATATTCATGCTCAACGCAAACACCAAATAACATTTATTTAGGTTCAACACTAATCCCGAAGGTAGAGGGAGTATGCGATGGTGATCTTATCAACCTTGGAATCTCTTCCAACACACATCGCCACTTTGCCCTCAACTAGTCTCTGTTCATTTTGTAATTCCTGTTTCAAGTTACTAATATTAGCAACTGAACCGGTATCAAATACCCTGGGTTTACTATGAACACTAGTAAAGTACACGTCGATAACATGTATATCAAATATACCTTTGTTCACTTTGCCATCCTTCTTATCCGCCAAGTATTTGGGGTATTTCCGCTTCCAGTGACCATTCCCTTTGCAGTAGTAGCACTCAGTTTCAGGCTTAGGTCTAGCTTTGGGTTTCTTCACGGGAGTGGCAACTTGCTTGCCATTGTTTCTTGAAGTTCCCTTTCTTTTCTTTTGCCCTTTTTCTTGAAACTAGTGGTCTTGTTAACCATCAAAACTTGATGCTCTTTCTTGATTTCTACCTTCGCCGATTTTAGCATCGCGAAGAGCTCGGGAATCGTTTTCGTCATCCCTTGCATATTATAGTTCATCACGAAGTTCTAGTAACTTGGTGATAGTGACTAGAGAACTCTGTCATCACTATCTTATCTGGAAGATTAACTCCCACTTGATTCAAGCGATTGTAGTACTCAGACATTCTGAGCACATGCTCACTGGTTGAGCTATTCTCCTCCATCTTGTAGGCAAAGTATTTGTCAGAGGTCTCATACCTCTCGACTCGGGCATGAGTCTGAAATACCAATTTCAGCTCTTGGAACATCTTACATGCTCCGTGTCGTTCAAAACGTTTTTGAAGTCCCGGTTCTAAGCCGTAAAGCATGGTGCACTAAACTATCAATTAGTCATCATACCAAACTTGTCAAACGTTCATAACGTCTGCATCTGCTCCTGCAATAGGTCCATCACCTAGCGGTGCATCAAGGACATAATTCTTCTGTGCAACAATGAGGATAATCCTCAGATTACGAACCTAGTCCGCATCATTGCTACTATCAACTTTCAACTTAGTTTTCTCTAGGAACACATCAAAAATAAACGGGGAAGCTATACGCGAGCTTATTGATCTACAACATAGATATGCAAATACTATCAGGACTAAGTTCATGATAAATTAAAGTTTAATTAATCATATTACTTAAGAACTCCCACTTAGATAGACATCCCTCTAATCATATAAGTGATCATGTGATCCATATCAACTAAACCATGTCCGATCATCACGTGAGATGGAGTAGTTTTCAATGGTGAACATCACTATGTTGATCATATCTACTATATGATTCATGCTCGATCTTTCGATCTCAATGTTCCGAGGCCATACCTGCATATGCTAGGCTCGTCAAGTTTAACTCGAGTATTCCGTGTGTGCAAAACTGGCTTGCACCCGTTGTATGTGAACGTAGAGCTTATCACACCCGATCATCACGTGGTGTCTCAGCACGAAGAACTGTAGCAACGGTGCATACTCAGGGAGAACACTTATACCTTGAAATTTTAGTAAGGGATCATCTCATAATGCTACCGTCGTACTAAGCAAAATAAGATGCATAAAAGATAAACATCACATGCAATCAAAATATGTGACATGATATGGCAATCATCATCTTGTGCATTTGATCTCCATCTCCAAAGTACCGTCATGATCTCCATCGTCACCAGCATGACACCATGATCTCCATCATCTTGATCTTTATCAACGTGTTGTCACATGGTCATCTCGCCAACTATTGCTTTTGCAACTATTGCTATCGTATAGCGATAAAGTAAAGCAATTATATGGCGCTTGCATCTTATGCAATAAAGAGACAACCATAAGGCTCCTGCCAGTTGCCGATAACTTTAACAAAACATGATCATATCATACAACAATTTATATCTCATCACGTCTTGACCATATCACATCACAACATGCCCTACAAAAACAAGTTAGACGTCCTCTACTTTGTTGTTGCAAGTTTTACGTGGCTGCTATGGGCTTCTAGCAAGAACCGTTCTTACCTACGCATCAAAACCACAATGATTTTTCGTCAAGTGTGTTGTTTTAACCTTCAACAAGGACCGAGCGTAGTCAAACTCGATTCAACTAAAGTTGGAGAACCACCTGTGTGCGAAGCACGGCGGTAGAACCAGTCTCATGAACGCGGTCATGTAATGTCGGTCTGGGCTGCTTCATCCAACAATACCGCCGAATCAAAGTATGACATGTTGGTAAGAAGTATGACTATTATCGTCCACAACTCTTTGTGATCTACTCATGCATATAACATCTACGCATAGACCTGGCTCTGATACCACTATTGGGGAAGGCAATATTTTCAAAATAATTCTATGATCACGCAAGATCTATCTAGGAGATGCATAGCAACGAGAGGGGAGAGTGTGTCCACGTACCCTCGTAGACCGAAAGCGGAAGCGTTTAGTTGCACGGTTGATGTAGTCGAACTTCTTCGCAATCTAACCGATCCAAGTACCGAACGTACGGCACCTCCGCGCTCAGCACACGTTCAGCTCGATGACGTCCCTCGTACACTTGATCCAGTTGAGGACGAGGGTGAGTTCCGTCAGCACGACAGCGTGGCGACGGTAATGATGATGTTATCGGCGCAGGGCTTCGTCTAAGCACTACGGCGATATGATCGAGGTGTGTAACTGTGGAGGGGGCACCGCACACGGCTAAAAGATCAACTTGTGTGTCTTTGGGGTGCCCCCCTGCCCACGTATATAAAGGAGGGGGGAAGAGGAGGCCGACCTAGGAGGGGCGCGCCTATAGGGGGAGTCCAACTAGGATTCGCAATCCTAGTTGGAGTCCCCTTCCTTTTCCAAGAGGGGAGAGAGGGAAGGAGTAGGAGAGGGAGAAGGAAAGAGGGGGCGCCGCCCCCTCCCTAGTACAATTCGGACCAGCCCATGGGGGGGCGCGCGGCCTCCCCTTGTGGCCCTTCTCTCCTTTCCACTAAGGCCCATGAAGGCCCAATACTTCCCCCGGCGAATTCCCGCAACTCTCCGGTACTCCGAAAAATACCTGAACCACTCAGAACCTTTCCGATGTCTGAATATAGCCTTACAATATATCGATTCTTACCTCTCGACCATTTCGAGACTCCTTGTCATGTCTGTGATCTCATCTGGGACTCCGAACAAACTTCGGTACATCAAATCACATAACTCATAATACAAATCGTCATCGAACGTTAAGCGTGCGGACCCTACGGGTTCAAGAACTATGTAGACATGACCGAGACACATCTCCGGTCAATAACCAATAGCGGAACCTGGATGCTCATATTGGCTCCTACATATTATACGAAGATCTTTGTCGGTCAAACCGCATAACAACATACGTTGTTCTCTTTGTCATTGGTATGTTACTTGCCCGAGATTCGATCATCGGTATCACCATACCTAGTTCAATCTCGTTGCCGGCCAATCTCTTTACTCGTTCCGTAATGCATCATCCCGCAACTAACTCATTAGTCACATTGCTTGTAAGGCTTATTGTGATGTGCATTACCGAGAGGGCCCAGAGATACCTCTCCGACAATCGGAGTGACAAATCATAATCTCGATCTATGCCAACTCAACAAACACCATCGGAGACACCTGTACAGCATCTTTATAATCACCCAGTTACGTTGTGACGTTTGATAGCACACTAAGTGTTCCTCCGGTATTCGGGAGTTGCATAATCTCATAGTCAGAGGAACATGTATAAGTCATGAAGAAAGCAATAGCAATAAACTAAACGATCATAGTGCTAAGCTAACGGATGGGTCTTGTCCATCACATCATTATCTAATGATGTGATCCCGTTCATCAAATGACAACACATGTCTATGGCTAGGAAACATAACTATCTTTGATAAACAAGCTAGTCAAGTAGAGGCATACTAGAGACACTCTGTTTGTCTATGTATTCACACATGTACTAAGTTTCCGGTTAATACAATTCTAGCATGAATAATAAACATTTATTATGATATAAGGAAATATAAATAACAACTTTATTATTGCCTCTAGGGCATATTTCTTCACAACCCTCTTATGCTTAATTAATGAATGAGGCAAATTTTTACTTTCATTTCGAAAAAAACATGCCCTGACGAAAATCAACTCTACGGGCATCGAACTGCATGTCGTACGTACTTAGAGGCTTTCTTCCCTCATACGCATAGGGGTAGGATACACAATTTTTGGTCACGACCTTTGTCCTTGCAAACAAAGGAAAGAATTACCAAGTTTCGGTAATTACTCCCTACGTCCCTATCATTGTGTGGGGTTTATCAAGAACAGGGAGATACTCCTCCGTTCACATTCTTATAAGACCATAATGCCAAGGCTCATTCGCTATCCTCCATAACACAATCAACATTGACATCTCCCCACAAAAAAAACATTGACATCAATTATTTTATAAAATTTAGAAGTCAAAAAATAACAGATACATACATGCCACTAAGACATGAACTTAATATGTAAATATATATGATAAATTGTATGCTATCTGGATGGCTGACCACGCAGAATGCACAAACACACACAAAAGAAAGAGGAGTCAGATTATCTCATCGTGAGTACAAAAGGTACACTTATTTCTTCCTTGCCAATTGCGACAGACGAGGTTGTCTTTGGTCACTATAATTCCCCTCTAAAGATATCACATGATGATTTAAATTTTTAGTGAAATCCCCAACTTCCAAATTTTCTTGTTATTATCCATTGAGACCTCTAATTAGTGAGCGCATGGTACATACAGTCAACTGTGAAGGATCAGATGTAGTGAGGTTCCAGTAAAATACATCTCGCCCTTATTATTTCTAGTGTTAGTTGTACTACCATGTTTGAAGATAAATAGATTAGAAGTTTTTCGGAAAAAAAACACATCTCGCCCTCGTGTCAGGTTAAGTGAAATCAATCGGGATAAAAGATTTTGCATGACATAAGACGGAGGCCTATCAAATCCCGTGTGAAAAAAATGTCCAGCGAGGATGAAATGAGCACCTGCGCAAGAGTATCATTCTTATCATGAACAACACGGTACAAAGTTGGATATTGTTTTCGGAGGTTGGCATTGCCTAGCCAGATATCCTTCCAGAAACGAATCTTCTGTGCGATTGCGGTAAACGTCTTGCCAATCCAGGCTGACGTGCTGCGTGTTAAATAGAGGGGTTGCGAGCCCTAATACGCGTACAAGTTGTTGGAGAGATTACATCTTGGGAGAGAAGAATACAAGAGATAAAACAAGATAAAGAGTACATGAATATCATGTATAACTACTCCTCCTTCGGTGGTGATCCTCCTTGCCGTACACGACATCATGTCACGCATATTGTGTTTAACACCCTCCCTTAATCACAACTTCATCAAGTTGAGATTATACTTGAAGACTTCAAAACTTTTTGTGGGAAGAGCTTTGGTGAAACCATCCGCAACTTGGTCTTGGGAGCGAATAAACTGAATGTCTAAAAGTTTGTTTGCAACTCTCTCACGGACAAAGTGAAAATCTATATCAATATGTTTAGTTCTAGCATGAAAAACTGGATTTGCTGATAAATAGGTAGCACCTAGATTATCACACCATAGACATGGAGCTTTAGTGTTTTTCATACCTAGTTCCTTCAAAATTGACTGCACCCATATGATCTCTGCGGTTGCATTGGCCAACGCTTTATATTCTGCTTCTGTGCTAGATCTAGAAACTGTGGCTTGCTTCCTTGCACTCCAAGATATCAAATTAGGTCCAAAGAACACTCCAAAACCACCAGTTGAGCGTCTGTCATCTAAGCACCCTGCCCAGTCTGAGTCAGAGAAGGCACTGATAAGTGTGGAGGATGACTTGCTAAAGTTCAGACCAATGCTCAATGTATTTTTCACATATCTCACTATGCATTTTGCAGCAGTCAAGTGAACTGTGGTACGTGCATGAAGGAATTGGCATACTTTGTTAACAGCAAATGAGATGTCTGGTCGTGTCAATATCAGGTACTGAAGAGCACCTACCAAGCTTCTGTACTTTGTACTATTTTCTGAGTCCAGAAGTTCCCCTTCAGCAAGAGATAATTTTTCTGTGCTAGATAAAGGAGTGGGTGCAGGCTTACAACTTTGCAGACCAGCCTTTTTCACTAAGTCTGTTGCATACTTTTCTTGAGAGAGATGAAGACCATCCTTGTGCTGCTTAACCTCAATACCAAGAAAGTAGTGTAGATCTCCTAGATCTTTGAGAGCAAATTCTGCACTTAAATCCTTCAATAGTGCTATTATTGCTTCATCAGATGAGCTTGCACAATTATATCATCAACATAAATGAGAACAAATATGGATATTTTTGACTTGTTATAAATGAATAACGAAGTGTCAGACTTTGAAGGAATAAAACCAAGTGATTGCATCTTTTTACTGAGGCGAGAATACCACGCTCTTGGAGCCTGTTTCAGTCCATACAAGGCCTTGTCAAGTTTGCACACATGAAGTGGTGCCTGTGCATTTACAAACCCAGGAGGTTGTTTCATGTAAACCTCTTATTCCAGAACACCATGGAGGAACGCGTTCTGAACGTCTAGCTCTCGTAGACTCCATCCCCTAGACACAGCAATGGACAAGACAAGGCGTATGGTAGCTGCTTTGACAACTGGACTAAACGTGTCCTCATAGTCAATACCATACCTTTGTTTAAAACCCTTTGCAACGAGTCTAGCTTTGTAACGGTCAATAGTTCCATCAGCTTTTCTTTTTATCCTAAAGACCCACTTACAGTCAATAAGATTTTTACCTTGTCTTGGAGGAACCAAGTGCCATGTTTTATTTTTCCTTAGTGCCACAATTTCATCATGCATTGCCTTTCTCCAATGTGCATCACCAAGAGCCTCTTCAAGAGTATTGGGTTCTCCTGGTTCACCTGTTGAACAGATCATCCCATATTTTGTAATATGTTTATAATCAATGGGTTTAATTAAACCTTGTTGTAGCCGTGTGCGACGTGGAGTAGTAGCAGGAGGCACTACAGAGAACCCCGACGCAGAGGATCCCACACCTGGATCAGGCTGATCCTCTGCCGATCCCGAGGAGGATCCGAACGCAGCTCCAGAACCGGTGTTGTCGGTACTAGCAGCCGGGTCTGGATCTTCTGTGGTCGCCAGCTGTGATGCACGTGGTGAATCAGCCACATAAAATCTGGGCCGAGCAGCGTCATCATCTCCTCGTGATTTCCTGGGCCCCGCTTCGACAGGATCTGTCCCCGCACTCATCAGACGAGTCGCAGCCCGCCGCTTGTAAACAAGCTGTTGGGCCTGAGGCCGCGCGCGGTCCAGACCAGCGCCGGCCCGCCATCTGTCCGGCGGCTGTTGGCGCGCGTGAGGAGAGTCCCCACAGCCTTCCAGGACCCGCCGCGTGGCTGGCGCGGGTGGCTCGGTGCACCCACCTGCGACTGTCGCAGCTGCACGCGCGCCTGCGCCTGTCGGGTCTGGTGCAGCAGATCCGCGGCGGAGCTCCGATCCTGAGGCAGATTCGCTGCGCGGCGGCATCACCTGCCCAGATCCCGAGGGGGATTTGTTGCTCAGGCCAGGGCACATGAAATATGGAGCTGCTGCACTGTTTTCTTCACCATTTACTGCGATTTTTTCACCGCTGTTTTTTGCATCATCACAAGGCTCATAAAGGCTATCAGTAGGGTTAGTCAACATATGATCATCACAATTAGTAATGCCCCCTTGATCATAGCCAGAGAGATGGGATGGTAAAAGCAAGATTTCCTTGCGTAGGAGAGCACCGACATTAGGATGTAGGTCCGCAAAGGGAATCTTGGTCTCATCAAACACGACATCCCGTGAGATGTAGACCCGTCCGGTGGAGATGTCAAGACACTTGACACCTTTGTGCTGAGCACTATAGCCAAGAAAAGCACATTGCTTTGATCTAAACATTAGTTTGCGATTATTGTACGGGCGAGATTTGGCCAACAAGCACAACCAAAGACACGGAGAGATGTGTAGTCTGGTTTGACATGGAGAAGGCGTTCCATAGGTGTTTCATTATTGATGACACGACTAGGTAGCATGTTGATGATGTGGACAGCTGGAAGAAACGCCTTGTCCCAGAATTTGAGGGGCATGTAAGCTCCTGCTAGAAGGGCCAAACCGACCTCAACTATGTGCCTATGCTTGCGTTCGGCCGACCCGTTTTGTTGGTGAGCGTGTGGGCATGATACATGGTGAGATATGCCTATGTTTTGGAAGAAGGAATTGAGTTTCTCGTATTCCCCTCCCCAATCGGATTGGACAACTATAATTTTGCTGTCAAACTTCCTTTCAACGAGTGCTTGGAAGTTCTTAAAAACTTGAAACATGTCGGACCTTTTCTTAAGATAGATCCAGGAGAACTTGCTATAGTCATCAATAAAACTGACATAGTAAGTGTGTCTGCCAACAGAGGAGGGAGCAAGGCCCCACACATCAGAAAAGATCAATTGCAAAGGTTTAGTGGAGACAGTAGTAGATATAGGATATGGTAACTGATGACTTTTAGCACACTGACATGAATCACAAATAGTTTCAATATTTCGCTCGCCAACAAATGGGAGCTTATTTTTCCTAAGTAGCTTTTCAACTAAAGAAAAAGAGGCATGTCCTAAACGATCGTGCCATCGTGTGGATGAAAGCTTGATAGCACCACAAGCTTGTTTATTGAATCTTCTAAACTCCGGAATCAACAGGTAGAGCCCTCGAACACATCTACCTCGATATAGCACTTTCTTCGTTGCCCGATCCTTAATAAAAAAGAAATAAGGATGAAACTCGAGAAAAACATGATTGTCAATAGCAATTCTATGAACAGATAGAAGATTTTTGTGGGCACTAGGAACATGCAAGATTCTTTTGAGATGTATTTTGCGTTTAGGGGTATTAAAAATTGAATGACCAATGTGACGTATGCCCATACCTTCACCACTGGCCATGTGGATTGATCTTTTCCACGATACTTCTCCTTCATGGTGACCTTCTCAAGCTCGTTGGTGATGTGGTTGGTGGCTCCGCTATCGACATACCAATTTGTGTCGACCCCGTAGGAACCATCGGCAGCGGCAGCAACTTTTTCTTCGTCTTGTGAGGAATCACCATCATCATCTTTGTAGCGGTACCAACAGTCCCTCGCCGTGTGGCCGGGCTTGCCACAAATTTGGCAGCAAGGCAAGTCCGGACGCGATCTGTTGGAGCCGCCACCACGGCGCCCTTTTGAGCTGCCAGAGCGTCCGCCGCCGCGAGTGTTGTTGGAGTAGCCGCCGCCACCGGACCTCCCCTTGCCACGAGAGGAGGATCGAGAGCGAGAGCCGCCACCGCGGCCTCTGGAGATAGAGTTGGCCGAGGACTTGAAGCCGTCGCCGGAGCCGTGAAACTGCGCCATGCGCTGATCAAAATTGCTACGCATAGCGAAGAGCTCATCAAGGGTTACCGGAGTGACGCGGGCGTCCAAAGCGGAGACGAGGGGCTGATAGTCTTGGTCCACCCCGTGGATGATGTAGGATATGAGCTCGTCGTCTTGGATTGGTTTTCCCGCCGCGGCGAGCTCATCAGCAAGCCCCTTCATGGCGGCAAAGAAGGAGGACACCGATTGGTTGCTCTTCTGCGCGTTGATCAGCGCCGTGCGAATGTTGTTGACGCGGCTGAGTGACTGCGATGAGAACATGCTCGCCAGCGCCACCCAGAGTTCGCGCGCCGTGGTGATCGCAGTCACCGTGACGAGCACCTCCTTGGATAGGTGTTGGAGTAGATATCCAAGGACCTGCTGATCCTCCTTCACCCAGAGCGGATGGAGAGGATTCGGCCCCTCGGTTTCTTTCCCAGCGGCATCTTTGGTGATGTGGGTTTTGGCCGGCTCGGTCGACGTGCCGTCGACGTAGTGGTAGACGCCGGCGCCCTGCAGCTGCGGCGTGATCTGGGTCCGCCACAGGATGTAGTTGGTGCGGGAGAGTTTCTTCGTGACTCCTCCGCTGAGGGTTAGCTGGAAGGAGGAGGTGGAGGAAGACATGCTGCGCACTTTGGTGAAGATGGGTAGCTAGGGTTTTGGGAAGAAGATTGCTTTGTATACCATGTGCGATTGCGGTAAACGTCTTGCCGATCCAGGCTGACGTGCTGCGTGTTAAATAGAGGGGTTGCGAGCCCTAATACGCGTACAGGTTGTTGGAGAGATTACATCTTGGGAGAGAAGAATACAAGAGATAAAACAAGATAAAGAGTACATGAATATCCTGTATAACTCCTCCTCCTTCGGTGGTGATCCTCCTTGCCGTACATGCCATCATGTCACGCATATTGTGTTTAACATCTTCGACCCGTCATTTTACCGTGAAGCAAAGCGGAAAGGATCCATTAGACGGTTTGTCAAACGACATCCTCAGTGAGTAATTTGAACTTTTTTTTCACGAATACGTAAAGGTTGTGTATCTTTTCATTGATAGAAGAAGAGAAGTAGCATTGGGATTACAAACCGCTTACACGGCCATGTGCGTAAGAGGCATGATAGGGAGCAACCATTTACTAAGTAAAACATCAAACCTGTAGGTCATAAATGTTAAGGTCACCTTGATCTTTCGGTTTTCCAAACAACGGTTCATGAAATTTCATGCGTAAACCATTTTCAATTATTTTGGTTATTATGGCTGTGTGTACATTTTTTTAAGATTATTTAGAAGTGCAGAAAATGCATTAAAATGAAGGGTTCCATGGAGCCTCATCCACAATCGAAGATGCACTTTCCGGGGTCATTTCATACTACTGATCTTGTCGTTCAGGGTTAATCTTGTAATCTTGGCCTCGCCTCGGCATCATAAATGTCGTCGCATCGCTACAAGAGCAGAAGCTCCGCGCGTCAGTCGATACAATACTCAGGGCACGGCGCACGCCGCGTCGTACCGTACGCACCCGACCCGGCTCCCGAGTTGCTTGCACGAAACGGTGCGGCCTCGCCATCTCCACCTCGCAGTCACACCAGCTCAGCACTCAGCAGCAGCTTCTGCTCCGCTCGCCTCCCTCCACCTCCACCTCCACCAGCAGCCAGCGACCGAGCCCCCCGTCCGGTTCTATTCTCTACTCACCGATAGGTGCCCCGTCCGTGCGCCTCGACGCCGCCGGCGAGCGACCGAATGCCGGGGCTCTAGCCCTCCCCATCGCCTAAGGCGCCTCCGACGACGGGCGGGCGGCCATGAGGAAGCACCTGCCGCAGGCGAGCCGCCACAGGTGGATGCGCTCGCTGCTGCTCGCGCTCCCGATCCTCTCGCTCCCGATCCTCTACGCCGCGCTCGGGCCGGCGCGCACGCAGCAGCCGCCCTCCCCGCCGCGGCTCGGGGGCAGGCAGCAGCAGCAGCAGCCGCCCCCGCCGCCGCCCAGGCTGGCGTACCTCATCTCGGGCGGCCCCGGCGACGGCCAGCGGATCCGCCGGCTCCTGTGGGCGCTCTACCACCCCTGGAACTACTACCTCGTCGGGGTCTCGGGGGTGGAGGAGCGCGCGGATCTCGAGGCCTTCGTGCGCGGCGAGGAGGCGCCGCGGAGGTACGGCAACGTCCGGGTCGCGGCGGCGGGGGAGTGGCCCGTGGTCTCGCGCCGGGGCCCCACCGAGCTAGCCGCCACGCTGCACGGTGCCGCCCTGCTGCTCAGGGAGTTCGACGGGTGGAGCTGGTTCATCAATCTCAGCGCCTCCGACTACCCGCTCATGCCCCAAGATGGTAATTTCAGCTCCTTTCTGGATGGATTGCCCCCGATTAGCTTGCAATTTTAAGCGTGCCTTTGCTTGTTAATTTTAGAGTATCTAGTACACGTGTAGCTACCAAAACTACAGATTGTGCGCCTTAGTGCTAGCTTGCTGTAGCTTCTCTTCATTTAGGAGCTTTGGATTATGGACTTCTTTGTGTCACCTATCCGTTTCACCAAGCTTTGAGTAGTTCTCTACCGTTTGATATCTAGTTCTTCAAGTGGTAGTTGCCCTTATGCTGCTGCTCTGTAAGGTTTTCATTTGCTAGAACTCCTTACAGCCAGTATTTCTGTTATGTTTTAAAATAGCGCTATTTTGCCCTTTGGTGTAGTCCAGTATTGCTAAAAGATAAGTTCAGGCTGAGTTTAGATTCATTACCATGTAAAACACACTGGCGATCCAGTTACATCTTGTCATTTTTCTGGAAACTTGGTGTGTCTCCGTAACTCTGCAACGACACTCAAACTGCACCAAGTAAATCAGTTGATAAATAACTTCAGAAGTGGGCCGTGGCAATTTTCGTTTCCCCATTCAGTTCCACTCCATCTTCTATTTAAGTTTTCACAGTTTCCTAAACATCCCCCTCATAGACCTCCTAAGGCCTTGTTCGGTTAATCCTCCTCTCAAGGGGATTGGAGGGGATTTTGGCTTGTATGGGATTTAATCCACCTCGATCCCTGCCAATCCCCTTCAAATCCACCTCAAACCGAACAAAGCCTAAAAGGGATGTGTCATTGGCCGTTGGCAAAGCTATCTTTGTAACAGTACCATATAAGATTTCCCTTTTTTCTCCATACATCAATTCAAGAATTAACTGTCACCCTGTCGAGTTTATGTTGTTGAAATGGATAGTAAAACAGTCCTGCACTCCTGCCCTGCCATAGTGATATCCTTTGTCTTATTGTTCATGGTTGTCATCATAGATTTCCACATTCACCAAAAGAAAATCTTTCTAAGTTCATCATATATGTTAATTCAGCTGTTGCCATTGTCTCAATTAAATTGCAATAAATACTGCAGCATTGGTGTTCCTTTCGTCGAAAATATTGCAGTATTGGTTTCCTTTTCGTAGAAAATACTGCAATAAGTACTAAGGATTTAATGAGTTAGGTTATTGGGCTAGACATTATTGGTGCTCCTTTCACAGAAAATGTTGTGCTGTCTCAAAAAAGTAGTGAACTTCATCATTTTGTGTAAATTCTACGGGATGTTACATCAACTCGAGTGGTGGTGCTGTATGTCTATTTATAATATCATTTTGATTTTAAGGAATGAGTGTCAGAGCAAAGAGCCAAATATAGCTTGTGCGTCTGGCCTCATTTACACTTCTTGATCTTATGTTAGGATTTTACGTACAGTCGTACACTAGGAAGGTCAACCCAGCTGCAAGACAGGAAGTAGATGCAGCAGTTTAGGACATGAAGCGTATCTTTTAGTAATTGGCTAATTGCTAAGGTTTCTATGAGTAAAAAGAGTTATGTTAGGAAAGGACAGGTCTCATGGTTTGAATTAGATAGGCCACGAGGATTGAGTTAGGCGTGGGTCTCCTATATAAAGGACTGGCGACTGCTATGTACTCGTGGAAGCCAAGCAAACGATAAGGGGTATTTTCCTAGCTATCTTCTACTCCCTCTTTTCACAAATATAAGATGTTCTAACCTTTTTCTAAATCAGGTGTATATAGACACGTTTTAGTGTGTTTGTTCACTCATTTCAGTCCGTATGTAGTCCATATTGAAATATCCTAAACATCTTACATTTGTGAGCGGAGGGAGTATCTTTCTGCCCTAGTTATCAATACAGCACCAGCCACGGCGCATGTCTACTTGCCGGTTTTTGGCTCAAGAGCTCCCGGAGCTTTATCACTTGAGTTCTCAATTTTTACCTGGTTGTTACAGCAAATTACTGACGTAGACCTATATGTTGATCACATTTATGGATTGCAGTGCTGTACCAAAATAGTTGGTGTCACTTCTGAAACTAACATAGTTCTTGGCCTTGACAGACCTCCTTCATATCTTCTCATATCTTCCAAGAGATCTGAACTTTATCGACCACACAAGCAATATTGGTTGGAAGGAGTAAGGATATTTATTTCTGTGTGTTTCTTAGTGATCTGATATGTTCTTTATCATGATTCATTGGTTGCATCTGCAGGCATCAAAGGGCTAGACCAATCATCGTGGATCCAGCATTGCAGATCTCAAACAAAACTGAGGTTCTGACAACAAAGGAGAAAAGAAGCATGCCTTCAGCTTTCAAAATATTTGTAGGTATTGTCTCATGCTTGTTTTGTACTTGACACGGTCGAAATATTCTGCACTAATTCAGAATAACACTTTGCTGTTGCCTATCACCTTCTATTTCTGTTAAGAATAATCTCTTGAGTGCAATACTGATAGATTCCCATACATTACTGTAGAATAAATTACGTAGTATATCGCTGTAGAACAATGGCATTACTATAGTCATAATAACATGTTTTTTTCCCTAAAAGAAAACGCAAATTTTGTGTCTCCTTTGCATTGATGGAAAAAGAGAGCTTGTCTACAAGCCCAGAGAAGGGCCACACCCGGGAGTTACAACACAACACCCCTAAGTTGGAAGAAGTGCTGCTAGACCCACTGCCCCTGCTTTCGCCCACAGTCGGGCCTCAGCCCTGATAGTGTCAAGCAGGCTAGCAATGTGAGGCTGCGGGCCATCGAAGATGACCGAATTTTGTGTTATCTGGGAAATTTTCCTTGATGAAGCCGCTATTCTCTTGAAGATGAAACTGACACGTGCCTATGTTGACTGCCAACAGCCAAATGCTACTCTTTGTTATCGTGTAATTTTTGAGCTCTAACCGATGACCTTATTCTCCCGATGCAGGTTCGTCGTGGGTAATATTGAGCCGATCATTCCTGGAGTTCTGCATATTGGGATGGGACAACCTTCCTCGCACGCTGCTCATGTACTTCACCAATTTCCTGTCGTCCTCGGAGGGATACTTCCACACGGTGATCTGCAACTCAAAGTACTACCAGAACACCACCATCAACAATGATCTCCGTTTCATGGCGTGGGACAACCCCCCTCGGACGCACCCTCTCAACCTGACAGCCGAGTACTTCGACGCAATGGCGAACAGCGGGCTGCCATTTGCGCACTCTTTCACGCGTGACGATCCGGTCCTGGATATGATTGACACTGAGCTGTTGAGGCGAGCGCCCGACCGCTTCACACCAGGTGGATGGTGCCTGGGTAGCCCGGTGGGTGGCAAAGACCCCTGTGCCTTTTTCGGAAGGTCGTTTGTTCTCAGGCCGATTAAAGGTTCGGGGAAGCTAGAGAAGTTGTTGTTGAAACTTTTGGAACCTGACAACTTCAGGCCTAAACAGTGTATATAACGCTCCTGTTACATTTAGCCAGTTTTTTTTAGTATTTTGGTAGCGTGCGCTGTGCGGGGGCAAAAGTGTTCCTGAGGTGGTTTGTTCTCATTGCTGTGGCGGTAGGCACAGTTACACGGCGTGCTTCTGTATACTTGCAACTGGAAGCTCGAAGAGTGACTGAAATCATACATGTACACACTACACACTTCATGTCCCATCTCTTCATGGATGTGAATATACAAATTACAGAAATCCATAATCCAAATATTTGTTTTGGAAAAGGAGGATGATCCCCGGCCTCTGCATCAGAGTGATGCAGCCATAATCCAAAGGAAATAGAATCTGTTTATTAACATTTGCTTCCGTAGGGTTTCTTTTCTTTAGCCTTAAACTCTGAAAATGTTGTTTCAACTACTATAAATTGCTGTTAGCATGACTCCCTCTGTCCCATAAGATGTTATTACAACTGATGTACTCATGTATTGGTTGTAATAACATCTTATATATTATGGGCTTGACAGTATGGTTGTTCTTCAATTCACTGTGAGTCTTGAATCCACTAAAATTCGTAAATTACTATGAGCTTGAGGAACTGACCACTTGTAATCATAAAAGGTAGGGGTCTCCATTGATGTTTTCACTCATCATATATGACTGAGGCCGGGATCACATGCTACCCCTCCCCTCGCTACCCACGTAGCCGAGAGAATGGGCCACCATCGCTGATCCGCTGCTCGTCGCATAGCCAAGCGCACAACGTCTCCACCCAGTGTTGCCGCCCTGACATCCAAGATGGACCCACCACCGCCACCGAAACAACAGGCTGTCTGAGAATCAAACACCAAGACAGACAACGTCAGAGCGGAACCGTCGTCGGTCAAGACCGAACATTCCGATGCCGACCCACATGCAGGGAGCCCCACCTCAACCAGGGGCGCGAATCATTAGGGTCAATCAACATCATCACTGGGGCAGCCCTAGAAGACGGGCCACCAGAGTCGTTGCCTCCACGGACAGATCCGGTCTATCCCTCGAGCCCCACCACAGCCTAACCCTAGATCCAACACCACCGGGCACTAGAAACCCTACATGCAAGGTGCGTCGCAGGAGCGGTGGCGGTTTTTTACCATAAGCTACTAACAATGGTAGCTATATCGACATGGGGTGTGTCTTCGAGTACCAGAGAGGCCGTGGTCCATGGACCATATTGGTGACACAAATGCTGGGGCTGTAGTACCATCTTTCATCTTTCAAAAAAGGAATTTAAATATTAAACAATGAATTTTTTGTGAATATTCATGAGACACGTGTCTACAGTTCCAGGAAATTTCAAGTATAAATTCAAAATACACATTTTTAGGAACCAGGCTACCCCTTTTCTGTTTAATTTCTTAACAGAAATACATTGTGATACAGGAGGTGGGAAAGAAAGAGTAGCGAGTTTGGGGCAACCGTCAGGAAACCCACTGCTCATGCCTACAATCAAGATATGAACAATGGGGTGAAAACCTGACACCACCCTCCATCACAAAGCTACAACCTAGACTAGCAAACAACCACAGTCTCAAAATATGACGCATAACACCGTGCAATAAAGCTCGTCCAAAAAGGAAATCCTGCCAATCCAACAGACCAAAACAACTAGAAGGCGATGCAGGCTACAACTAACATCCCAGCAGAAGCCCTGGGATCTGCTATTAATGCTATCAACCACTCTCCAAACAACAGGAGTCCTGGTCCGGACGGCTTCACAAACGAATTCTTCAAGGCCTTTCACTCCAATATTACAGAGGACCTGCAATTCTTTTTCTCACAGCTGTACCATCATCAGGTTGATCTTGCTGGGATCAACACAGCTTACATCTCCCTCCTGCCTAAGAAAGAAACTCCGCTTGAGTTGCGCGACTATCGGCCCATTTCTATCGTGCACGGCGTGCCTAAGCTTGGCACTAGAGTTCTGGCAAGGAGGCTTCAACACCGCATACCTGAGTTGATCCACTCACTCCAGTCTGGCTTCGCCAAAGGCCGGTCAATCGTTGAAAATTTTTCCATGGCTGCAGACATGGTACAAACTGCTCACAGGAGGAAGCTACCTATGGTGGTCCTTAAGCTACATTTTCATAAGGCCTTTGACACAGCTAGCTGGTCTGCTCTGTTTAGTACTATGGAGGCTCGAGGTTTCCCGCAAAGGTGGATCACCTGGGTTCATGATTTTCTGACCACGACAACTTTTCGGGTTATGGTTAACGGGGAGCTTGGCGACCCCATTCTTGCCAAAAGGGGGCTGCGGCAGGGGGGTTCCATATCTCCGTACCTCTTCATCTAGGTTGCTGATGTTCTACAAAGACTTTGCTGTTCCCAGTTTGAATCTGGTAATTTAGTTCATCCTCTGGGCGCGGATCGCATGTTTCCAGTTCTGCAGTATGCGGATGACACCTTAATTCTCTTCCAAGGAAATACCCAGCAAGCTACAATTATCAAGCAGATTCTAGTGGCCTTCTCTGCCTTCTCCGGACTACAGATTAATTACCACAAGAGCACACTCATTCCTATTTGCATTGACATGGACACTACGAAGGAAATTGCTGCTTTGTTTGGATGCCCAGTTTCGTCCTTTCCATGCTCATATTTGGGGCTTCCACTTTCTCTTCACAAGATCAAGCACGGTCTGCTTCTGCCAGTCATTCACAGAGTTGACAGACGACTATCTGGTTGGCTCGCTG